>NC_139821.1:18203670-18376170 GCF_963457635.1 Microchirus variegatus
TTTTTTTGAGTTTGATTGCATGATGTACTGACGTATTAAGTCAGTACTGACTGAGCGATGAGTGTCACCCTGATGTTGTGACCAGCTTGAGACGTGGACACTTGCTCTTGGTGACAACACATGGCTGCCAGTGGGAACAGGAAGATTTGACCACTTAACAAAGGGCTCACCTAAGATCTCTGCCTGCTCTGTCTATGATTGGCTGTTTTATCTCACTGTTAGACAACTTAAACTGATTTGCTGCCATTTCAATTCACTAGCTCAATGTTGCTGTTGCCTTTCTGGGTCTTCACATTAAACAAATGATTTTGAATGTTTGACATTTGTTTACGTACTACAGCTTTAATTTTAATTGATTAAGTGGATTCTCAAATTCAGGTCATTACTGTAGGCTGCAGAATGTGTCTGAAAAAATGTGTTAAACATTCTCTGGACATTTCATTCTTTTCACATATAGAACCAACACAGCAGGGGATTCTCCTCAGTCTGATACGCTCACAGCAGCAGGAAGTAAGCAAGTTTTCACATCCATACATTTGACTAGGAAGCTGGAAGGAGAAGGTAATTACAGGTCATTTGAGCAGAGGTGGAAAAAGTACTAAACTATTGTACTCAAGTAAAAAGTACCAATACTTTGATGAAATACTCAAGTAGAAGTAAAAAGTTCATTTGAAATGTACTTTAAGTAAAAGTTAATAAGTTACTTTGCGTGGGGTGTGAGGGGTATGGAGGACCATACCTGACATATCAATAAATAAATAAATACAGGAATACATAAATGCATAAATAAATAAATACAGGAAAAAATAAATAAATGCACCAATAAATGCATAAATAAATAAATAATATACAAATAAATGCATAAATAAATAAATAGATAAATAAATAAATATAGAAATGCATAAATAAATAAATAAATGCTTTATATTTATTTCTACATTTCTGTTCACCTTCATTTATTTATTTCTACATTTCTGTTCACCTACATTTATTTATTTCTACATTTCTGTTCACCTACATTTATTTATTTATTTATTTCTGTGTCCATATGTTAATGAGGTAGGAGGTCCTAACCTCAGTCAGACAGCATGATTGGTCAAATCGGAGAGCCAGACAAAAGCAAACGATTCCCACCCCGAGTTGTATACCTTTAACGTTGCAAATAAGCTCCAGTCAGGCACGGCACCAGGATTTGTTCTCTCCACACCTGTGAAAACTCTCCGCTGGCACAGGTGTGTCGCCAGACGGCTGAGGTTTTTGAACCTGCGCTTGCAGTGTCCACCCTCGTCTTAAACATTAGCGCAAGCTCGTTCGCACTGCACGCACACACGCTTGGACACGTACAGCCACTGGAGAGAACAGCTGTTGTCACCATGTAGGCTTACGTTACAGGTGACTGACTCACACACTCATCCTACAAAGCAGCCTTTGAGCACCACAGACAGCGGCCGAAGCTCCATAGTTACCTTACTGACCCGTTCGCTAATGATCGTAGCTCATTAGCAACCGCTCGTACGAAAAATGCCATCACTAAACCAGAGATTGAGCAGTTGAGTGGGCGAGCTGCTTGCTAAAAATATTCCTGTCCAGGAATCAGCGCCACAAGGCAGAAGTAGTAGACCCAAATCGAGCACACTCCTGTAACCAATCATGCTGTCTGACTGAGGTAAGGACCTCCTACCTCATTAACATATGGACACAGAAATAAATAAATAAATAAATGTAGGGGAACAGAAATGTAGAAATATATATAAAGCATTCATTTATTTATTTATGCATTTATTTATTTATGCATTTATTTCTGTATTTATTTATTTAGTTATGCATTTATTGGTGCATTTATTTATTTATTCCTGTATTTATTTATTTATTTGTGCATTTATTTATGTATTTATTTATTTATGCATTTATTTATTTATGCATTTATTTATTCCTGTATTTATTTATTTATTGATATGTCAGGTATGGTCCTCCATATGAGGGTAGTAGAAATATGACAAGGTCAGAAATCCAAAACTATTTTGGAGCTCACGCGCCCTCTATGTTCACGCACCAGTGCTGGTGCTAATCACATCATCATTGGTCTGGTTCTGGTGTATATTTTCTCCCTGTAGGTCTTCATTGTGCGTTTTTTTTTTACTCAGTAACGGATAGGATTTATAAAGTAACTAAGTACAATACTTGAGTCAATACGTACTCAAGTAAAATACAAAATCCTGATTTGAAATTGTACTTAAAAAATACAAAATACACAAAAAAAGTATTCAATACAGTAAATTGAGTAAATGTATTTCGTTACTTTCCACCTCTGAATTTGAGGAACATGTGCCTTTATAAATGAGAGTTGTTGTTAATGCAATATATTTGTTTTACAAATGCCTAGAAAGTTTTACTTTATGGATTGAGAGTCAATCAGTTAATATTAAATCTTGAAACAGCCTTTATTCTCCACATGAGGGTCCGGAACCAATCCCAGGTGACATACGATGAACCCTGGACAGGTCACCAGTCCATCAAACACTTAAGCTGGGTCTCAGTTGCCCATTTGTGGATACATTTCCTACAATTTCACAAAAGTAAAACATAATAACTGGAGGGTCCATCAAAACTAGAAAAAGTGGCACACAACTGATTGAAAAAAGTCAGTAGCTAAAAAAATACTACTTTTAGTTCTACAACTATGTTGGAAAATGAAATATGTTTTAATTTTAGATCAGGTTTTCATATATATATATGATTTTTGTGATGTTTTGGCTGATCATGGCTTAAACCTCCACAGTCCCAGCCTACAGTCAGAGCAGTGGGGACAACCTGAGCACTCTGTGTCCAGGCTGCTAATGAATCGTGCATGTGCATAGCTGCATGCAAGTGCTGTGAGACATGCAAGAAAGGTCAGTATAGCTTTAAATCAGCAGTCAGGCGGCATTTAACCTCTCAGTGTACAGCCTGATAAATCAGGAGAAATTAGGTGAAGAAGAAGGGGAACCCATGAGTTGTGTGGATGCACAAGCAAATTCCGCACAGAAAACATGGGTCTTTTTCCTGTAAGACAGCAATGTTAGCCATTGCAGCACTGTGTGGCCCAATCTAACGTTTATGTCCTCTAAAATTGCCTTGGTGCATTCTACTGTACTCTATTGTTCTCGCTCATCCATTGGGTTTATTTGTCCTTTCCAACTTTTTTTTTTAACTCAGAATGTTCATTTCTTTATTTCTCTCTCACACACACACACACACACACACACACACACTCAGTTGCAGTTGCTTTTGCAGAGTGAACACAAACATTATTAAAAGCCCAGATTGTGACATCGTTGATGATGATGCACTGACGAACATTAACACACACAAAGCTGCAAATGGCACTCCATGTCCCTGCACAGTGCACAGCCTCTTGTTTTATGACCCGATCTAACTCCATTACAGCATGTCTCCTGCTGTGGGAAGTCATCTGAAGGTCTTCTTTAAATCTCTCTACTTCATTACCTGAAGCTCTCATGTGATGACCGAGTCCACAGTAGATCATTATTATCCCCCAACAGTTTGCTGCACAACATAAAACAGCCGCTCTGTTCCACTGGCTGCCTCCTCTAATGCTCCAATCACTGTTTTCTCATTCCTGCTGGAGTGTGGTGATAGGTCCAGGCCCGCAGCAGAGCTACTGTGTCGACTGCTGCTATTGATTTTGTACATAATGAATTTATACATCTGATGTGTTCACTTTCCTCAGTAATTATTGTGGTGGTGAAGATAAAGGCCCCCATTTGGACAACAATTGAAAGGAAGCAGTGTCCACAATCTACAGATAAAAATAGTCACTTTTTAAGAAGAATTTGGAAATTAGGGGGCCACACGGTTGGCATAATGGTTAGCACTCTTGCTTTTGCAGCAAGAAGACCCGGATCAGTGACCCGGTCAGAACAAGGGGCTTTCTGCAAGTTTATATGTTCTCCCTGTGTGTGCGGGGTGTGTACCAAAACAAAAACACACTAAATTGACCGTAGGTGTAAATATCAGAGTGAATGGTCGTTTGTCTCTATCGCCCTATGTCAGCTGAGATTGGCACACAAAAAAATTAATTCCTATATATATATATATATATATATATTCCTATGTGACTCATATATCAACATTAGGGCTGTAATGACTGAGTTGATGCAGAAATGCAGCTGAAATGATTCATCATTTACTCATGTCTGCTGTAGCAATATTTAAAATGCAATAGCAATCTCTCCCTAAACAGCAAGTTCACTACATGGTTGCATGTGTCAACCACAGCTGCTGCTGTTCCCTTCACCATGCAGCTCCATGTTTCCTGGATGCAGACTGGACAAGAACGGTGATGCTTAAAGACAGATTCACAACAGATTACTTACCAAAGTACTCTTCTCTTTCTCGCTCACTGTGTCTATGCATGCATGTATGAGGTATGACCACAGGGTCTTAGAGCCTGAAGACTGCTTTGGTCATTACTCAGAAATCCAAAAGGGGTGATAGAGATTCCGCACTGGAGCTTTAAAATAACAGCTTCAGAGTGATTGTGATGTTGTTTTACTGTCTCATAAAACCAGCCTTGCATGATCAGGGCTGCCACACCCTAGCCAGGTACCAGCTATAAGATCAGGGCAGTCATTTTATTCAATAGTTGAAAATTGAAGCAGCAGCAGCTTCAATTTTCATATTCCTTTTCATAACAATTTTGTTGTTTGTCAATCTCAGACACCTCCTTCATGTCTTTGTCACATTTCTGTTTGTTTTCATCTGAGCTGATAAGATGAGACTCCCAAAACACCAGTCACACCACTGTTTGTCTTCCCTCTCTGTGTTGTTTGTCAGCTCACTCCACGGAGCTCAATTACGACAGCTGTCTCAGGTGAATAGAGATTTATTTATCGTCATGGCAACACCAAGACACTCAATCGCAGTCTCTTAAAACGAAGTTGGATGTAGGGTGGATTTTCATGTCCCAGATCAACACACGTAAAAAAAATGTCTGCTTTTGATAAAACATTGATTTTTGTCATTTGAAGCACTTTGAAGTTCTGTGACGTTAGAAGAATAATTAAAAACATGTCACAGACTCATATTAAACACAAACATCCTGGCAGTTTATAGCGGATGCCATCAGAAAAAGCAGGCCGAAAGCTAAAGCTGCATGAGTGCAGCAGTGAAAGGGAGGATTAGTGAGAAGCCGCTGTTATCAATGAGTGGGTAAAAGTAAAACGTGCAGGCGTTGATTGGCTCGCTGTGGAGCCTGAGTCAAATGTATTCACCTCTCTGTCACCACCTCAATTATCCAGAACCCTACACGCAAAGACAGGGATGCCTTGATTCACACCAGCGGAACCAAGGAGCTAATTATGGCACCACGGTAACCATGCCGACGGGAGGCGGTCCATTTCTATAAAAAGGAAGTCGTGTGTTACTTTACATAATTCCAGTCACTTTGGATTTTACACTGTGTTCCTCCAGACGAAAGGGGCTGCATTATTACTGAAGCAGGTTTAAAGAGGCAAGACCAATCACAGTGCAGCAGCTCCACCATCATCAGTGTATATGTGGACACAGACATGTCAGCTCCAACTTAGTGATGGGATCGGCAGTTCATTTGAGTGTACTGAATCACTAGAATCAGTTCATTAAAATGATTCGTTCAAAAGATTTGTTCACCGAATCGCTCAGTGTTTAGCAGGAGCCCAGTGCCCTGCTGTTCACCAGCTCTCTGTGAGTCAGTTCGTTCGCGAATCATGACTGAGTCAGTGACTGACAGCGCGAACGAATCACAGCAGCACGGCAGACACAGTTCTTCTTACTAGTCACTCCTTCCCCCGCACGGCGCACGTTGGCTGGCGTCGTTTGCCGAAGATTCACAAGTGAGTGACGGTGTCGGCGAACGACATCACGAGTGATTCACAGAATGCGGCAGTTCCACTCCCGGCCGCCACGATCGCTGCTGAGCTCAACTGAACTAAGAAAGGAACGAATCAGTTCAAGAAGTGATCCCAGTCAGTTTGTTCACTCAAATGATTCGTACTTTCGAAACGAATCACTCATGACCGACACAACACTACTCCAACTGGATTCACTAAATCGGGGTTGGCAAGTAAGTTTGGCCTGAAAACCTATTCAAAGCAATTGAATATTTGGCCAAAACCTTGTATCTCCAAAACCTGATTTATTAAACTTCTAAATGATCCTGTTTTTGTACAAAAATGTAATTAATTGTAATTAAAACTTCAGTCAGATATGAAAACCCACATCTGTGAACTGCCTTAAGCTAACAATGTGATTATTGTCTTTAATCACCAACTTGTTATGAAGACTCTTTTAAGCAGTGCTGGCATAATGCATAAGCAAACTAAGCACCTGCTTAACAGAGTTTTTTGACAAAATTTCCGAACAGGAAAAAAGAGCTGCTGGATGTCCTCCATTGTGTTTAATGTCACGCTACATATCTCACTGACTCTGCCATCATTCACAGCCCACACCCCACGTACCAAGTAAACGTACTGTTGTCGAAACGCAAACCCAGGGCTTTACTATTCCAACCATACTGTGATGGAAACACTGCATTATTATTCAACTATTTATTTATTTTATTTGTTGCGGAGATTTGATTATTTGATGAGTCGACCAAGGATGGAGTTTCCTGGAGTCAGAGATGAGTTAAGTTGAAAAGCTTTATTGGAAGCAGCAGAGAACTGAGACAATGCCGAACATAAATAAGCATGTTAACAGTTGGGCATCCTCTGTCAGTCTGCCTGTGAGTCCCAGAGTTAGGATATTTAAAGGTGCTTTCTCTGCTGATACATGGAGCTGACCTTGGGGAGGACTGCACAGTAGCGTCATCAGTCGTCTGCCCCATTCCGGTCAGGCTCAGCGAAAATATGAAGAGACGAATTCTGTAGACAACAGACTGGAGCCAGTGCTATACCGAGGTCACTGTTATTACAACAGTTGCGGCAGGCGCCATCCTGAATTGTTTATGCTTGTGCTTAGGAATGGGAGCTAACTTTAGAGAAGGCCGAATAATGTTTTTCCCTTTCATTATTCAATACAGCCTATTTGCACTTATTTGTGAATTACCAAGATGAAGTTAGCTGACTTTCATTGTAGCGTTGTTTTTACTTTTACTTTAAAATTTAATGATTATATATATATATAATTAGTATAGTTTTTGTAGCCATTTAATTGTTGCACATTTGCATCTTGCAATTTCTTTTAATCAAAACTAATAAAAGTCATTGTAATGGTTGCGATAAATGTGACGCCTATTATTTTATTTTGTCACTTTGTATTAGACTAACACCATATTTACCTCACCTCACTGGCTGGTGGTAGCAGCATGATTATTTAAAGAGACTCAGTCTCCTCTTTAAGAAGCTGATGAATTGCTTAAGTTTTCCCTCCTCACTGTTGAAAAGTGCTTGTAATTGTGGACGCTGCTGAGTTTCTCTATGGCCCCATTTAGACTTGATATTAACATCTGTCCTGAGAAATCTGAGCACAGATGAACAGCACTGTGTACTACTGACCACACGGGAGTATATACCCTGCTGTATGCAAATACACCGGACGGTGGGTCAGTTGAACAGCGAGAAGTCTTTCAACTGGAAGATTGAGGCTTCGATGCTGGGTCTGTAACACACTTAACCACGTGTTCCTTCTGACGGCCTTGCTGGCAGCATGTGAATGGGTAAGACAGATGTGTGATAGAAAAAAAAGCACTGCACACAAACACTCAAACGTTCACAGTCTTAGGGGCGACGTCAGAGGTTGGTGCTGTCCGTGGTGCTGAAGCAACTCTTACATCCAACCTGGAGTTGGACACTTACAAGAGAAGGTATCCAAATTTTTTTTTTAAACACGGTATATATTAAGATATATTTTAAAGATTTTTATTTTTATTTATTTTTGTTTGTGTATGCTGTATTCTTGACTGGTTGTATCTGCATCCTAACCTGTATGCACTGCTGCCTGTCTCGGCCTGGATACTCTTGCAAAAGACTTTTATTCCTGGTTAAATAAAGGTTCTAATAATAAAACTAGGTATTTATGTCTATGTAACTAATATGCTGTTAAAAAATGTCTCAAAAGAATTCTGCAATTGTACAAAATAATGTTGTTAAAGGGGGCTGGACAAGTGAAAAAAAAAATTTGAGCAAAAGCAACAGTTCAATAGGTGTGGGCAATATAAGTTGAAAATTATGTTATAAAATGATATCATGATATCGCAATAATAATATTTATGATGATATTTTAGAGAGTTTCAAAATAAAAGTGTCTCCGTGGATAAATTTATGAGGCAAGATTAATCTATTATTTATTTATTTTTTATAATTTTTAATCTACATAAATAAAGCATTGTAACTTCATTAATTGGTGGGCTGCATGAAATTGACTGAACTGACCACAGTGCAATCAAAATAGGTGAAAAACACACAGTTGCATCGTAGTGATGAAAAATATAGCCTCATGGAAATACTTTTTTTCCAAGCTTCTTTACAGAGAATATGCTTATGTCTGGTGGCAAACTTGATTATTTTCTAATTTTACAGTATATAAAACATCCCACATCCATCAGCCAAACTGCAATCCACTAAAGAAAAGTAGAAAGAGTGTAGAAGAGTGTAGAAGAGAGCCTGGCATTGTGGAGGTGATCATTTTATATTATGTTTTCTGCATTTATACCAAATAAAGCTGTCAAGAAATTTGGGCTGAACCGTATTAAAAAATGTTTGAAAAGCATTGAAAATATTTTTAATGCCATATCTTTCAGAGGATGTTTTGTTAGATATACATTAAAATGTTATTATTAAAGGAACATCGTAAACCTTAGCCTTGTAATTACATTTATGCTTCTAAACTTTCCCTGCTGCCCTAAGGAACGTCAGATTTGATGACAATTTATACATGGTTAATTTATTATGATGTAAGTGGAATGCTGAAACTGTGTGGAGCGAAGCACACAAACATACAGGGAAGATTGCAACAGTATACAAGTGCCACTAAAAAGTACTGATTACTCTGGTTTGGGATTATTTTAGTCTCACAGGCCATAAACTTGATTACACCTCATGCTAATGCAGACATGTAGATGAATTTTATCCCTGCACGTGTCATCACCACGGTTTGCAGTGCAATGCTGGGAGAATTTTTAAATCAGCCATTTTGAAGATATGCAAATGTAATTTGGTTGTGAGCACAACAGTAATTATGTGATGTTTCTACCAACATGATTCCACTCATAATCGCAGTAGCATAAATCATCCTCCCTAAGTCGTTGATGATGTTGCTGTATTGACTGTCAGTTTACCATGTGAACTGTATTCTTATCGGCATACATTTTCTAACATGTCTAGAGACGTGCACATGATAGCTTTTTGATGTAAATGAGAAAACACATGTGGTGATAACCAGTTTACGGCCTTGAATGTGGTCAGGTTTAGGCCCAGAAAGAACCTGATTGTGTCATATTAGCAATGATTTAGGACACAAATGCAGTCTCTCAGTAAAAATAAAGCTGAACCAAGGAGGCAAAAAACAGCTAGATAAGAAAACATTAAAGGACAAATACAAAAATAGCTGGGGACACGGGAAACAAATGAAAAGTCATGGAACAAACAGGATAAACAGAGACACCGGGGGAAATTAATTCATTAATTTGTCGTCTACCAAGGTGGGGTACAGCCTAGACAGGTCACCAGTAAACTTTTATTCTTTGATTCATTCATTTAAAGCTCACATAGAGTGGTCCTGTTGCACATACATGTTAGTAATGGAGGTCTACTTACATACATTAACTTGTTTTTATGGTCAAAAACCTCCTACTGTAAACGAGGCGAGAGAAATCTCTCCTTACTGACGCTGTCCTCAGCCGTGATATTTCAGACTGAAATCTCACACCCAGAAGACAGAGTGTGTTGTGATTGGCTAGCCAGCCTAGAGCTTTCCCAACTGTCTTGTGATTGGCCAATACCCAGAAGCAGGCTTTTTAGCCAGCAAGGCGTCCTGGGCACTGTACTGAAAATAGTAAGAAATTAGACGCCCTACTTTTGGGCAGGACGCCCTAAAGACGCCCTATTTTTCCCCGGTAACCACCGAAACTATGTTGTGATGACGCGCAGGTATAGACAGACGAGTGCTGGCCGTAGATTTTGCCGCCAGCACGCGCTCGTTAGGTGTCCACCAGAGTGAAGTACAGTGATCTTTACTGGGTGAGATGCCGTCTTCATTTGTGTAGCGCTTATGTTATGTCCCCCACCCCCGTCGTAAACTTAAGCGCAACCTCGTTTGCACTGAACGCACACACACACGCTTGGACGTGCACATCCACTCGAGAGAACGAGCCGGTGACGCGCGCACCATCATCTGAGAGCGCAGAAAGCGAAACTTGGCTGCAGCGCTGCGCTGATTATGAACTCCCCGCGACACTCTCTTCTCTCTCTTTGAGCAGTTAACTAAAAAGATCAGCTCATCTGATGCCTCTGTTATTCCCTTAATTACAGCGCTAAAGCGTCTTCTAAAGAAAGAATGAGACCACGGAGTAAAAATAATGAAAAGTGCGCTCTTGAGAATCTGTCAACAACAGATCGACTCGGATCCCCTGTATTTCATCGCGACTGCACTCGATCCTCGTCATAAAGATTATTATGTACGTCTCATATATGAATGTGGGGATGAAACTGCGCACAGAGAAATTATATATTCCATCCATACGAAGGGTCCGCTTACAGTGGCGCACAATGCAGGAGAGAGAAGAGCAGTCAGCAGGGGCGGTGCGCAGACTTAACTACCTTGACTTAAGTGATGTCAGTACACACAGTCCCAGCCATAACAACAAAATTATATTTAAAAAAATTATAAAATAAAATAAATGTTACAAAATTGGCACAATAAGTAATTTCGGTTTTTCAGTTTTTTTCCATTTCGAGTTACTTGCCCTTACTTCATGAGTTCAAAATGCTCAATTTTTACCATAAAATTGCAAAAGCTCTGCATGCCTGGCAATTTTTTTTTTTTTGGGGGGGGGGGGCATCCAGAGGGCAAGGGGGGACACCCTCTAAAAAAATCCTAGCTAAAAGCCTGCCCGGAAGTGACATAATTAGCACACCAGCTCTCAGAAGCGGGTGTGCTAATTATGTCACTTAGTTGTGAAGAATAATAGCTTCTTCACGACTTCCCTCGGCAGTCCCTTTTATGAATTTGACCTGGAGTCAGAAGACACTGTCGCTTGTGAAACACCTCCACAACGGACGTTATTCTTCTTCTGCGGTTCAATGTACGCAACCGGATGTGCCCGGACTAGTGCCCGGAGTAGGACGATCAGCTGTTCAGGAGAACTGCTGTTTACCTAACCGGAAGGGAGATCTCGCTGAGCCGGAGATTACAATAAAACACAGCGTTCTCAGCAGTGGCTGAACTGTTTGTTTCAAAACTTCAGGGCTTTGTAAACGAGATAATGACGCTAATAAAAAAAAACAGTGTTAATTGGAACTTCCGGTCTAGGTCCACTTTAATTTTGATTCATTTAACTCATTAATAAATCTATTTTTAAGTCGAGTTTTAGTCAAACTAACGGAATAGTTTGATTTCTTTTTTCTTTAATGCCACCTATACTGTCAAATTCATAGGGCCTGATTTACTAAAGCTTTGCGCATGCAAAAACGTGTGCAAACTGGATTGTACACGCAGATTAGCGTTGATGCTGATCTACTAACAGGGCGCAATGAGGAGTGCGTCCCTCAGACGGGCAAAATAGCACTCGCAACCCATTTAGCGTTCTTGCCTTAATGCATATGCAATATGGGGTGTTTACACGCTATTTTGCGTGTGATGGGAGGAGAAAATGTAAATATGTTATTTTAGCACACGCAAAGTGATTTATCAAACCTGAAACTGATTGCGGTGTTTATTTTTGCGTCTATATTTAGCACGTTTGAAAGGCAGGTCTTAACTGGCACAGCGGTACGTGCACATGGCTGCGGTTATTTATAGTTATATTTGTAAATCAGGAAATTACGCTTTTCCAGAGCATGTTCTACTACGCGTTCACAGATGACGCACATTAATTTCTTATTTGGTATATCTGAATAAATTAAATATAGATATCCATAGGATAAATGCGTGTTTGTACTGGTATGGGCTTACCTTGGTCTGCAGTTTGAGGTTCAAGGAGGGGTCGTACCTATGTTCCCCGGTTAAGACCGGAGGAACGGGGAACCCCGCTTTACCTTAACGGGTCCAGCTCTAACCTGGTCCACTCTCGGTGCACGGCGAAGCGCAGGTGGCACAGTGTGCGAACGTCACCAAAACCTCACAGGCAGGTTACCCTAACTCTAACCCTTCCAGTTCCAGACACATTTAAATGCAATAAATAATCACAACAATCACTATTTAATGTAACTATCTGAATCAGCTATAGATATATCATCTATATCGATTGTCCCGTCGCCTCTGACGTTAGACCTATGTGTAATCTTGATAGAAACAGCAGAACTCGCTCCCTGGCAGCTGCAGGTGAGTCAGGAGGAGAGCGCAGCACCTTCTTTTCTTTCTTTTTTTTTACAGCAACATCCATTGTCCATAGTTTTCTTTGTTTGATACGTCAGGTTATGATGGAGCTGTCCAAAATACCGACGCAGGATTAAAATAATAATAATATAAAAAGGTCCTATGGACCCGGGGAACAAGGACGTCATATCCCTCGATCTCAGTTATCAGCTCATCGCAGAACGTCACTTTCTGTTCAGTGGCTTCAAATTTAATTCTGCGCTTCCGTTGAGTCTGCTCTTTCTCCATGTGGACAACTCTTGACTCGCGCAAAATCCTCATTTAAATAGGGCGGTCTTAACCACTTCTGCGCCTGTAGTCAATTGCGGCCGCAATCTTAGTAGTTCACCTGCAAAACATAATCCAGTAACAGGCGCAGTCTTTCTGCTCGCACAAGCAATTTAGCGCTCGTTATTTGGAATCTTAGTAAATCAGGCCCTTAGACTTTGAGGCAGGTTCATTTTAAGTCAGGCTGGTCCACTGTGAAATGATCGTCTAAGGGGGCTTTGCAGCCATTCTGACCTCTTGGTCTTCTAAATCTACTTCTTATTATTATTATTATTTCAGCTTCTCCCTTTAGGGGGCATCACAGCAGATCATCTGACTCCATCTTGTCTTCTCACTTGCGTCCCCTTCTGTTACATCAACATGTCCTCCTTCACGACATCCATGAACCTTCTCTGTGGTCTAATTCTTTTCAGCTCCATCTTCAACAATATTTGTCCAATATAATCACACTCTCCCTCTTCTGCACATGACCAAACACTCTCAGTCTTGACTATCTTACTTTATCTCCAAAGCGCTCAACCTGAGCTGTCCCTCGATTATGCTCATATGCCCAGTCTTAACATCTTTAATTCTACCACATCGCGTCTTCACGTCGCCCTCCTTAACATCCATCAACCTTTTTTTCACCACTTTATGACCACTTTCTCTAAATGGCATCTTTGCAGACTTTAGGTAAACCAGTTGGTCATTCCATTTTATCTATAGAACCACTTCACATGAAAACAATGTATAAATTGTGTCCCATGGTTGAAGTAAAGCATTATTCTGATCTCACCTCCAGCTTGTGCTGTGTGTCCCTTTAAAGTTATTCAGTGTTCCTCTCACTGCATTTTTGTGTGTCATTTTCAGGGTGTAGTGGAACAAAAACAATCAGCAGCACTTCTGTGTGACTATAGTGGAGACCCCGTGACTAATGTAGCAGCTAATCTGCCTTCCATGCAGACTGATTTGCTTGTTCCACAGTCTATTTTTAGCACAAGTTTCATATTGGGAAAGAAAAAACAATACACATGTGACCCCACACTTCAAGTGCTTCTGCTTCACATAAATTGTAGATGAGTGGTCTTAAAGAAATATGCTATTTGAGGAAAAGGCTCCCACCCTGAATTCCTCATCAGGCTTAACATCCTTCTGTGAATTAGATTGGTCTACATCACAGAGATGAAGCTTATTAATCTCACAGTGTCATTTGGCTGGCAGTGATTTAATGAGGCAATTAATGTTAAATAGATGAGTTGCACAGATTAGTCGCAATTCTTATGAAAAATGACTCCTTAATGATGTGTAACATGTAGATGCAGTGTACGTGCTTTTCTGTTTTACTGGAATTAGAGAGAGTTCCTTTATATGAATGTGCATCGTTTTCATGAGCATATAATCCAAACAAATTCACTGCTATGGCCTTATCAAGGCATGGTAATGGAACTTTATTGTGATTCCATGTTTATTTTATTGTTGTATTTAATATTTTCTTTGTATTTTGTTGTGATCTATCCATCCATCCATCTTCTACCGCTTATCCGGGGCCGGGTTGCGGGGGCAGCAGTCTGAGAAAGGACGCCCAGACCTCCCTCTCGCAGGACACTTCCTCCAGCTCTTCCGGGGGGACCCCAAGGCGTTCCCAGGCCAGCCGAGCGACATAGTCACATGTTGTGATCTAATAATGTTTAAATGTGAATGCTGGCTCTAACCTAAATTACCTTGTAACATAAATGTCCTTGAACCTTGAAAGGCTGCAAGGGGTTTTAGTTATTTTCCCTTATTGGCAAACATCATTGCAAAATTTGGTAATATAAACAAAGGTTACGTTTTTAACTTTAAAGCTTCAGCGTGAGCACGGAATGAGCAGAGCAGCAAGGAGGGAACTGCGACTTCATCCTCTTGAAAGTTGAACAGGGGAGGTTAATATCCCAGGAAGGCCGGTAACAGCCGGTAGATGTGGATGTGAGGGAGTTGTGTGCTTATTCAACCCAGGGCAAAAATGAGGCCCACGCAGCAGGGTGTCATTCCGTTACACAGTGCAGAGACTTTCCAGACTCTGGTTGGTTCTTTCGGTTTGACCAGTGGATTGAGGGTGGTAGCCGGAGGATACAGATGCACCCAGGGTGGTATAGAAAGCCTTCCAGACAACGAAGGTGAATTGGGGACTGCAGTCGGAGACACTGTCCAGGAGGGAAACCGTGCCGGTGGAAAATTCTTGTGGTCAGTCCAGACAATGAAAGGTTGGGAGGACCCCTCCAGCTTATGCCTCCACTCTTGCAGAGCTATGACGATAGCTCGCGGTTTCCAACGTTGTAGTTGGCCTCAGCAGGTGATAGCGGTGGCTGAAGAATGCAGTTTCAGCCTCCACTGTCCACTGGAAGGAGGAGAGGTGAATCTGGTGAGCGGCTCGACCACCTTGCTGTAGTCCCGTATGAACAGGCGATTGGCGGAAACGCTGGAGCTGCTTACGGAGTGGAAGGGGTGTGCCAGTCCCTTACGGCGCTGATCCTAGCGAGGTCAGGAGAGAGAGCTGGCCTTGTTCGATGATGAAGCCCAAAAAAGGGACAGACAGGGCGTGGAAGGCGCACCTCTCGGCCTTCACATACAGCCTGTTTTCAAGAAAGGTGGGTATGTTCCTCTTTCGTTTCAGAAAAGATTAAGATGTCATCTAAATACACGAAAAGGAAGTTGCATGTCACTTAGGATGTTATTGATGAGATTCTGAAAGACGGCGGGGGTGTTGGTCAGACTGAAGGGCATCACTTGGTACTCGAAGTTGCCGATGGGTGTTGAATGCTGTTTTACATTCGTCGCCCTCACGGAACCGGACCAAGTGGTATGCATCACGCAGCTCTAGCTTGGAAAAGATGTGTGCCTTGTTGTGGGGACTGAAGGCTGCATTGAGCAGGGGCAGGGAATACTTGTTCCTGATCGTGTTTTCATTAAGTCCATGTAGGGAACCATCACTCTTTTGCATGAAAAAGAAGCCTGATCCAACTGGGGACGACGATCAGAAGCGATTCTTGAGTCTGTAGGGGCCCTAGGCAAAAATTCCCAGGGGGCCCTTCCAACCAGTTTTCATCACCATTACGTTACAAATAATCTGACACCAACGAAAAAAAAAAAAAAATTTCAAAATGAATGAAATAACATGGAAAAACCTTGTAATTAAAAAGTATGTGAAAATATAAATGTAAATAACAGTAAAATACTTTAAATAGCTTTTAAAAAATAAATATAAACGTAGTAGAAAAAATACATTACACTGTAAAGAACCCACATTATAAAACAATATAAATATATAGAACAATAAAATACTGTAAATAACTGAAAAAAACATATATAAACTGAGTAAAAAAGATATGCATTACACTACAAATAATCCTCTTCATTTTCCAACTTGCAGAACGATAACTTCACAGAGGTTAAAGTGAGGTGGGGCCCCTTTAGGGAGGTTTCCTACTGAGATGTCATTGCGAATCGCCCATTGTTTTTTAAGGGGGACGGGGAGGCGGCTGGTCACTGCACATTTCAGTAAAAACAGCCCTCATGCTCCGAGTGTCGGGGGCCCCCTATCGGCTCGGGGCCCCAATCAGTTGCCTACCTTGCCTGTTCACAAGCCGCAGTCCATGATACTCACGAGGAACAGAGGTGAGATCTGGGAGTGACAGGAAACGCTCCAATTGGTGAGTTTACCCACGGACCAATCAAACTGGGGGTTGTGGCGTGCCAACCAGGGTAAACCCAGCACATCAGGGGCAGAAGAGGACGGAATCAGGAACAACTGGATCAGTTCGTGGTGGTTCTCTCAATCTCTCTTTGGTTCAGGGAGAGGGACGGTAGAGATCCTGGCATGGTTGGCTATTTTTTGGTTAATAAAGCAGTCATCTGCCGAGGTTTAATAGTAATCTATTCTTGTATGATCTTGTGTTGGAGTATCTCTTTAAATGTTGCACATTAGAAACAATAATCGACAGATGAATCCACAACTAAAGCTATTACCAAATAGGTCATCTCCAAACATAGCCGAAAACCAAGATCTTTCCTTTTTCATGCCAACTCACAGCAGGCATCACCAGCGACCTACATCCTCACTGACCTGGGAGACAAATGGGACACAAATGTGTGTGCGCAGTGACCAGAGCAGGGCCACAGTGCCACCAAAGAAATCCGAGTGGTCAGTGCCTCTGGGCGATTACACAGTGGTCGCCATAATTGAAAGCCATTATATGAGAGCCAGAGAGGAATGACAGAGGTGACACAGTCACCTGGTAGATTAATGAGGTCTGGTTTGAGGACACTGCTTCTTGGTCCAAGCTTAACAATGTAGTAGAGAAGGGAAGAAAAGTGTCAGCAGGGGGATTTTAGTCTGTGTGTTGCCACATATTTCACATTAAAGCTATACTTACCTTTCTTGCATTTTTACACTTTTCTTTTGTAAACTTAAATTGCTCTTAAGAAGTGTACAACACACTAAAACATAAGATAAACCCACCAGGTTTTGAAACTCATCATTATTTAATTCTCATATTATTATGATAAAACTATGACCTCTCACAGCTTGCGAGTCGCGCACATCTCTGACGGAGCAGTGTCACCCACGTGACGACTTCGTCGCTAAATCTGCCGACTTTTTGTGGTGTTTGGAGACTCTCACGTGAAAGCACGTATCACTCTGCAGTTACTGAGCTCAACAAGCAGCGTGTGTTGTCGGGATCGCCTCCCAAAGCACAGTAACCTCCACAGTCCCAGCCTACAGTCAGAGCAGCGATAACCTCTGTAGCCGCTGCCATTCCACCCTGGAGGGTGGGACTTTGAGGGAGCCGGAGGTGTTCATGTTCAAATTTTTACTAAGTGCTGTGAGAGTATAGTAGTATCCAGTATTTTGATTAAACTGCTGCCAGGGTCCCTGACACAGGGGTGGGCAGCAGCCGGCTAGTCGTCACACCCCTCTTCCATGCAGCTCTGTCCAGGGGGTTCACGCTGGTCAGGCCGCACACCTTCATGTCCTTCCTGACACACTCCATCCACGATTTCCTAGGTCTACCACGACCTCTGCTGCCTGGCAACTGCATTTTGGTGATGGTGTTGATGCAGCCACTGGCACGTTCAACATGTCCATACCACCGGAGTCGGCGAGACCGCAGCACAGAGGCAATATCCCCAAGACCAAGTTTAGCGTGTAGAGTTTCTGACGGTGTTTCATCCTGAGGTTTGGCACCGCAGATCCATCTAATCATAGCTCGGTCGTTGCGACGCAAGCGCTGCAGACATGCAAGAAAAGTAAGTATAGCTTTAAATCAGCCTTTATATTGGAATTCACCAATTATTATTACTTAAATCTGAGTACTTGCCAATACTGAGTATTTAATTAAAACATATTTTTGAAAATTGTATTTGTCTTACTTTCAATGTTATATACCATTATTAAATGTATTGGAAGTAGTAGAAGAATTGACATGAATACTGAGGACTCAACACAGACTACCTGTCTAGCTTTCAATGGCTTCTTAATTGGACTGATAGTTGTCCACTACAATAATAATAATAATAATAATACATTTGATTTAAAAGGCGCCTTTCTCAGCACTCAAGGACACCGCACAAATACAGTATACATACAAAATACATACAATAAATATTAAAAAAATAAAATCAGGTGGAATAGGCAGTTTTGAACAGATGTGTTTTGAGTTGTGATTTGAATTGACCAGTGAAACAGTGAAAGTGAATGTTAAATTTCCGGAAGATAATGCCAAGGGGAAGGAGGAATATGATAAAGAGTAGGGGCCCAGGACAGAGCCCTGGGGCACGCCTGAGGTAACGGAGGAGAGGATGGATTTGATGAACTTGAGCTGGATGAACTGAATGCGGCCAGAGAGGTAGGATGTAAACCGATGTGGCAGATGGTATCAAAAGCTGCACTCAGGTCGAGGAGGATGAGGATGGTGAGGAGTCCAGAATCAGCTGCCATAAGAATGTTGTTAGTGATTTTGATAAGCTATGGAGTGGGCGGGAACCGGACTGGAACTGTTCATACAGGTTATTGTGGGATAGGTGAGACTGGAGTTGGGAGGCAACTGTTTTTTCCAGGATTTTGGAGATGAAGGGTAAATTAGAGATAGGTCTGAGGTCGGCACCAGGTTTTTTCAAAATTAGGCTGATGGCAGCAGTTTTGAAGGATGTAGGGACAGTTCCAGTGGTGAGAGAAGAGTAGATGATGGTAGAAATTAAGGGGACCAGGGAGGGGAGGCAGGTTTTAACAAACTGGGTGGGGAGGGGATCAAGTTGACAGGTGGAGGGCTTGGATTTTTTGATGAGTTCAGTGATTTCTGAGAGTGGGGAGCTGGAAGGAGGAGAATGAATGTGTAGGTGGGTAAAAGTCAGCGTTGGGGAATTAATCCGAGGTGCTGGTGGATGTTCTTGATTTTTTCATCAAAGAAGGACATGATGGTATTGCAGAAGGAGGTTGTGTACAAGTGAGGGGGGAGAGAGTCCTTGGGTTGGGTGATATTGTTGAGTAGGGAGAACAGTGACTTGGAGTTTCCTCTATTGGCAGTGATTATGCTGGAGTAATAGTGGGTTTTGGTGGTGGCAATGGAGTCCTTATAGAGCATGATGTGGTTATTGGACATTTCCTTGTGAATAGTGAGACCAGTTTATTTGTGAGACCAGTTTATTTGTAGAGACGTTCAAGTTGTCGACCTTTTTGTTTCATCAGATGAAGATCAGGAGTGAACCAAGGGGCAGAGACGGAGAAAGAGACAGATCTGTTTTTAACGGGGCAAGAGAATTAAGAATATTATGAAGGCTAGTGTTGTAGTGGGAGAGGCCAGAGGAGTGTATACTTGAAGTGAGAATGGTGGGGGTTTTCCAGCACCACTTGTCCAGGAGAGTGGAAGCTTTTGGCATCGCCTACAGACTTTAACCGTCACCCCTGAAATAATTTCTGCCTCTGAGAAACATTTACATCTTTTCCTTTGGACATCTCTTTCACATGACTCTACCAAGGTTTTTTTCTTCATACAGGAAAAACAAACAAACAGGAAAGCATGATTGAGTCGGCAGCGTGTGCTCATCCATCACTGTTTTATATTGGCACACTATTTGTATGCAAATGATCTGTCATTCAGCTGGGATCGGGGCAGTTAATGGTGTTCTCTGGACAATCTGTTTCTGTGTGTGTGTGCACTTGAGGCATTTTCATACTGACATGTCCTGCACTTTCTCCACATGCGAGTGGTTGCAATCATAGCCACCAGTTCTACATGCATATTTAAGCTCAAAGACAATGTGTGACAGGTCATAAACTTTTACAGACTGTTTTACAGATGGTGTTTCAGGGGTTAGTCTGTCGTTTACATTACTAGGGTAGGTGTAGGGTTTTTTTCGCAGGCAGTTTTTTGTCTTAAGTTGGTTTCATATATTGAGATTATTGAGCAATAATAACACATACTAATTGAATAAAATTATGGGGCAACGGTTGATCAGTGGTGGGTTGAATTCCTGGCTCCACTAGTCTAGAAAAATGTGTGATGGGAACCCAGATAGAAACCCAGAACATGTGCTGCACATAGATGCAGTGTATGAATGTGTGCAAAACAAAAAAGCAGCTTAAAGCTGTGTAGCAGCTTAAAGCTGTGTAGCAGGTTAAAGCTGTGTAGCAGCTTTGAGTTTTCATCAATCTATCAGCTGTAAACAAGCCGATAGAAATCTCTCTTTTCTCTTTCTTTAGTCAGCCGCGATATTTCAGACATAAATCTCACCCCAGAAGACAGAGTGTGTTGTGATTGGCCAGCCAGCATAGAGCCTTTCCAACTGTCTTGTGATTGGCCAATACCCGGAAGTGACATATTCTGCACACCAGCTCTCAGAAGCGCAGCTCCCCCCTCTGGAACGGTGGATGCACTGCTACTCATTATCAAAACATTGTTTTAACAATGTTTAAAAATAGCTTCTTCACGACTCCCCGCCGCAGTCCCTTTTATGACTTTGACCAGGAGTCAGACCCAGAGTCAGAAGACACTGTCGCTCGTGAAACACCTCCACAACGGACGTTATTCTTCTTCTGCGGTTCAATGTACGCAACCGGATGTACCCGGACTAGTGCCCGGAGCAGGAGGATCTGCTGTTCAAGAGAACTGTGGTTTATGTAACCGGACCGGGTTTACAGCCCGAGATTACAATAAAACACAGCGTTCTCAGCAGTGGCTGAACTGTTTGTTTAGAACCTTCAGGGCTTCGTAAACAAGGTAATGACGCAGATACACACTAAAAAACAGCGTTAATTGGAACTTCCGGTCTAGGTCCTCTTTAGCAAAGACTCACACAATCAAAGCTCAATCAACATCAACAAACACTCACTCCTCTGTCCTGAACCATGTCAGCTATAGGAATAAAATGAAATGTACTTGAGACCCAACAGTTCTTCTTACAGTCAAGTCCTATAGTGCAAAGCTTACCCAGCTAATTTCTGTTTCCCAGAATGTTCTGGGAACGTTACCTTTTAGTTGCAGGAACATTTTCTAAAAGTTTGCCCGACAGGTAGTCCTATGGTTTCCATGGAAAGGTTTCCTAACATTAGCTTTAGGTTGCACATTACTTTTATCACAACCTTCATTCAACCTTTGTAGATCTTTTGGTTGCATTAACGTTTTCCTCACGTTACTTTTGTCACAATTTTTAGGGAAACTGTTGAAAACGAGTCCACACTGACGCGCAGTAGTAGAAACAAGCACAAGCAGAAGCAGGACAAGCACAACAACGACAAAATGAGGGAGATGGAGGCAAACTTTAGCTGTAACTAAGCAACAAGCTGATGTAAGGAAAAAGAAACTCACTTATTATTCAGTAAATTTTGTCCGTAACTCTTTAACATGAATATACAGCTTTTCTGCTCTGTTTCACTCACACACACACTTGACCAGTGTAAATGTCCATAAAATTAAGTTGTAATTAATTTCCCTAGAATCTCATCTGAGGGTCACAACAGTTTGCCATCTTTAAAAAGTGGGTCCTCATATAGAACGTTTAGGATAACACAGCACTAGATATAAAGACTCTCCTCATTCAAGATATACTGTTGCAACTACAGTATACGTATAGATCTATAATATTCGGCCAAATTGTGTAACCTGAAAGTATGAAATTGTCTATTATCATGTATGTATCTGAAAAGAAATTTTAAAAAAGCATGGCTTTTTATATTTAAAAAAAACAAAAAACAAAAATATATATATATATATATCCCTTTCCGTGCCAATCAAAAGGGAAGTCATTAGTGTGATATGGTTATTTCCCTCTCCCCTCTTATGTCTGGCCACCATGATTAATTTCATGCTTGGTTTGAAAGGACAGGTCTTTATTTGAAGCGACAGAGAGGATTTCTTGTCAGCCCACAATCAATTTCACGCTTCATTTGATGAGATTGTCACATCATTTGGTCTGCTTCATCACTACAAAAGTGACGGAGCGTTGTCGTTTGTCTTGTATGTACAAGATCATAAATGTGTGCAGTGACACCATCATATCTGTGAAGAGTTTTAGAGACTACTTAGGAGCCTCACTGAATGTGTTACTGTGGGAGTGGTGGTTCAGTGGTTTATTTTAGGCCAACACAATTGGTCCAGACTTAAACATCCAGATATAATCATCATTACATTACATACAGCACTTATTTAAATGAATGTCCTGGTCCCAGTATCTATTAACTAAATAAATAAACAATAATAATAAATAACTATTATCAGGGGATCATGCTAGTTGGTAATATGCCCAATCAACATTTCAGCATTTCATGTTTTTCTACCACCCATTCATTTCAAAATATTTCATTCTTTTGGGCTGACAGAGCATTAAAGGTGCCATATGTAAGAATGTGGCCAAAAACAGTTATTCAAATTAAAAATACCAAGGTTTTTTTAGGTTTCGTTTTCTGATGTAACTGGCAACCCGTGGTTGCTCGGCAGCTGAGACTCTACTGACTGCACTGATTGGTAGACAGCGGTAGGTGGCGCCACATGCCAAAACATGACTTCAAAACATAAACATGATTTGCAGTCTGCAAAATATTATATATTTTTAATGCAAATATTTTGGCTGTACTTTTGTTGTTGGGGAGTTCAGTTTGTTATATGAACATTATTCATGAGTCTCTGTGACATATTAAGAGGATTTTATGGCCAGTTGCTTTAGATTTATTACATATTGCACCTTTAATTATGTCGTCCAAAAATGCACTGGTCTGTATTTCTTCTGTATACTGGCATCATTTAAGACAGGAACTGTGGAACATGTGCAGAGGCTGTATGTATTTACATGTATATGCATATTTAAAATCCAACATGTAACCGATGTACTGCTCCCGCTTCTGTCCTTGACTTTCTGGGTCAGCAAAGGCTACACTGATAACTGCATTTTCCTTATCTTATGTGATCATTACCGGAAAAAGGAAGTCTTTAAATGACCTCCTCTGATTCCCTCTGATTGGTGACATTCAAGGCAATGAGCCATTCATCCGTGATCATAGACAGAAAAAAGGGCAGGTGCTCAAAGAAGTTGCTGCACCATGGACGTAAGTGATGGACATTTCATTTGCTGCAGTGAACCTTTCTGAGTGCTGATGTCATGCTGACACAAGCCACAACTCTTTCAGCCGGTTGTCCTGTTTGATCCAACGGAAATCAGGAACAGGGCATTGTATCTAGGCAACAAGTTTGTTGCCAGGTGACAGATAGAGAGGTCATGAGACCAGAGACTACATGGAGCAGTTCCACATGAATGAGGCGCGGCAGAACACCCACTGCAACGCTTTGATAATCCTGCTTTGATCAGCTGTGCCATTGAAACAAACAATGCAGCTCTATTTGTGCGTCATATAAGCATACTGTATATCCTCTTCCTTCAGCACAGGAAGTGATTGTAAAACTCAATTGCTGGAGGTTGCTCTCCTGACCTTTTGCAAAACCTTTAATCACCTTGCCCAACCACTGTGTGGAATCATGCTGTACACAGTGACGGCTTATCAGCCAGTATGAAAACAGCCGTAAGTGGTTGGGATTATCAAATGCGTTTCCGCTGTGCTTTTCATGTGGCAGCCACAAGCAGAGATAATTATCATTTCTGAGGCAACTCGGCTGACAAATCCACTGTCACCATTACAGGCGTTCAGTCCACCCTGGAGCTGTGTAGGACGATTACATACTTTTATTTTGATCTAGATGCAGCTGCTGCAGTAGAGGGCATCTGTTTATGTTAAGCACAAGTAGTGTATAGCTCTTGTTGTACATAGAATGTTAAAGCTGCATTGTTCAAATCTGTTAAAGGTGCAATATGGAACATTCAGCCTCACAAGAGTTCAGAAGACCAATTTTATATACAGTAATGTGCAAAAGTGTCAGGTACCACCCGCTCTGTTGTTTTTTCTCTGTCAAATTCTGTGATCATGTAAATTTGGAATGAAGTGATTTAAAGCTGCTCTTATATATTAGTGAGCTGTGAAAGAGTTTAACTCATGCAACTTGTCTATGTAATGCTCAAGCATGTCTTGAATAAACCTGGCAACCTGGTAATAGAGGTTTTTTACAGCAGATATTTCTACAATATCACACAAACACAGGATTTACCAGTAACATTAATTAAGGTTCCACTGCAGTATTAACAGAGCTGTGTTATTGTTCAAGTGTAAGCATAGATAATGCTAAATACTGTATGAATGTGTGAGTGCATGGGTGTGAATGGGTGAATGGCAAAACTGCATTTTCCAGTGGTCATCAAGAGAAAAGCATTCTATGAATACAGAACATTGACTCTTTCTCTGTTTTCATAGCCAGTCTAGCATTTGCATTTGAGTACTGCAGGGAAGGCAAATCCTGTGTTTAAATATGTTGCATTCAAATGGGGACGGTTCTTTTTCTTTGTTATTCCGATAAAAGTTTCCAGTAAAACACCACATTGTTTCCGGAAATCTCTTCATCCACACGAAACCCACAAAACCACTCAAAAGACTGTAGTAGGTAGGACAGGCCTGCACACAGCACTGCCTCAGAAATACACCAGAGAAGAAGATGTTGAGCATGCGCATGACTTTTGGACTTTTTTTTAGGTAAAGCTTTATTTGAATAAGAAAACATTACAAAGTATACAGTCATATGAAAAGCGACATGGTTGTCTCGTGAAAGAAAATAATAGTTATCCTAAAGTGAAACAGACCAAACTAACTCCAAGATTAGCAACAGTGAATGCAAGCATGAGATGGAGGGGACATCATTGTTTTCCTAGTGTATCGGTTGTCTACACCCATGGTTCTCAAACTGTGGTACGTGTACCGCTCGTGGTACATGAGCATCCTCTGGTGGTAGGGATGCAACGGTACAGTTTTCCCACGGTTCGGTATGCATCACGGTAACGGTACGGTTTCAATATCTTAATATAAAACTGCTCAGACTAGCAAAGGCAATATCGCATTGTAAAAGTAATTAAAAGCACTGATATAATCAAACCTCAAACTTTATTTAAACAATAGTGCACCATCAGATCAAATTAAACGGCAAACATAAAACCACGCAAATGAAAAATAAATAAAGTTTAACCCACTCACACAAACTACAACTACAAATACACTGTGCTGCTCCAAGTGAGAGAGATGGGTGATGACGCTTGCTCAGAGTGGCGCTGTAGAGCGAGTGTCTGTCCAATAGCCAACTTATATAAAAATAATATTAATATTATTAATAATAATAATAATAATAATAATAATAATAATAACAATAAACCAACTTCACTGCGCTGCATAACAGATGCTTGCACACCGTGGTTTGTTTGTTGACATTTATTTTCTCATTCTCATCGTAGTCTACGCTGAATCCTAAATGATCTCACAGAGTGGACTTAAACGAAGACGGTGCTGCTTCAAACTTCCTTTTTTCAGAGTCTCATTCACTCGCCATTGCTATGCGCAGCGCTGATTGGCTCTGAAGGCGGCATAAACTTGATATAGCAAATTATCCCAAAATTCAAGTTTTTTTCACATTTCGGCGTTGACTTTGCATGTGATGTAGTGTAAATAGTGCAAGCAAACAAACCAAAAGAACACATCACAGCAGCCAGCACACATCAGCTCAGTTACACACATACAGCATCCAAGTTAAAGAAAATAAGAAAAAAAAAGTAAATTAATAAGAAAGTACAGATGTACAGCAATATGTCCTCTCTTTATAATCTTTCAGGAAATCCCTGTAATAAAATGAAGTCCAAATAATTCAAATAAATAAATACATTTTGTTTGATTTGAGTGTGATATAAAAGTCAAATGTTCCAAACAGATTAAATCAAACAGCACTTAAGCCCAATTTATACTCCTGCGTAAAGGGCTCTGTGAGTCTCTGCGTCGTCTCCGGCTGCACAAAATATTTTTTAGGGGTCGGTCACTCCGTCAAGGGACAACGGATACGACAAGAGCTGCGATTGGTCCTCAGGACAGGCCGAGCTTAGCTGCTCTGTGCCGGCTCACAGTGGACACACTGAGCGTCCACAGAGGCGGAGCTGATCACCGCCGACAACGTCGCTGCCAAACTATAAATACGTCATATCTTAACACACACAGCACATGTTTAGACTCTAAATGGCCAATTTCTAGCCTCAAATTATCTTAAAACTGCGTTCCGTGACACAGAAAAGTGAGAAACAACCACCATTTCAATGTTATTCAGTTGCAACAACAACAACAGTCTTTCTCTCTCGGACGCCATTGCTCACTGTAGCCAGAAGCACAACAACCTTGCGTAGCGTCCCCTATTGATCGGGCGGGAAATTGCAGTGCTTATCCGTCACCACGACGGAAAAGTATGAAGGCTCGAGGGGTCTCCATGGTTACGCAGTCAGATAGCGCAGTCGGAGAAGTATGATGTGGCCTTTACCCTTACATTTGGCTCTTTATCACTAATACACTGCATTAAAACATTATTTCTGGCTGCGTACGTAAGAATACAATACAGTCTCTGATTTGTTAACCTGTCACATCTAGCAGGAAGGCCTACACTGAGCCCTTTTGATTTATCTCTAATTTTAATCATCCTAGTCCCTTTTCAGTTTCATTCAGGACATTAAACCAACAGTCTTGCAGTTTACGACATGACCAAAGACAACGAGTTAGAGTACCAATGTTGTTGGTATTATGTATGGTTTGAAAGCCCCTTTATCCTAACAAATTATCATTTTTTTAACGTGAAAAGTGGATCTTTGAATGATGAAACACCAAAGACATCACTGGCAGATAATTATTAGCAGCTGTTTCTGCAGTTATCTTTAACTCCATGGAGCTTTGTGCAGCCTTTAAATGCATTTCCGTGGCACTCGCACTGCTCTCACCAGTCCTGTTTTCTGATGCATCGAGCAGCTCGTGTTTAGGTAGCTACCCAGAATCATACATAGTCAGACAAATTTTGCTGCTGCTCATTGGTTAAGGATTTCAAACCTTTGAATTTTCTCCAGTTCCCTGTTAATTACTGTCAAATTCCATACTATGTGCCAGGAAACTGTACAAAAAAGGTTTAGGAAGCAATTATGTATGACTTATCTGATATAAAGATATCTGATTAACCACATTCTTTTGTTTCTATTGCAACTTTTTACCACAAATCAACATTTCACTAAAGAGTGAACTGCTGCTGCCGCCATAACCAGACCTTTGCTGCCATCTATGTTTTATGTCTGGTAACTGCAAGGATACTTTTTTCTATGCACATACTTGTATAACGACAACACAAACAACATAAAATGGCCATTGTTGATTCAAACTATGATGTTATATGCTATAACGTTTATAGAACTAAAAAGTAGCATGATTTGACTAAATTACTCGTTTTGTTTACTATGATTGTTTATGGGCCATAGAATGGTTGTTGTTGTTTTTTTTTTTACCAGAGTGAGGGAGATAGACAGGAGTCTTTTGTTCTTTTTGTTTGTTTGTTTACTTTTGCACACAATACAACAAAAACCTGCATTGTGTTTCTGCACACTCACCTGACCTAAACCCAATTGCGATGGTGAAGGCACTGGGAACTCCTTCAAGACTGTTGGAAAACTATTCCAGGAGACTACCTCATAAACTACTTTAAAGAATATAAAATATAAAACAATATTATTGTGGCTTCTTTAGTACTTTTTTTATTGACTACATAATTCCATATGTGTTCCTTCACAGTTTGGATGTTTTCAGTGTTAATCTTCAATGTAGAGAAACCATTGAATGAGAAAATGTATCCAAAGGTTTGACTGTATATTTTTTAATTCATTAATTCAATTGTTGCACACACATATACAGTAGGGCGTAAGGCTTTGTCAATGTAATGCAATGTTACTGTTGCTTAAAGTGTGTGCCTCCCACTGAGGCAGTGCTGTTAAGCATGTGTCTTATTTCTCAGTGCAGGTGTTTTTCATGTCTCTGGTCCTGTTGTCCTTTCATGTCTTGCACTATGCTGTAATGCAAATTGCCCCCACTTGGGTGGTAAAAAACAAGGTTGAACTTATGCAGAATGCATGAATCTGCACTACTGTGCCTACTTACATTTTATCACTCTATGCAGTATATGAAAAGAAAAACATTAACATAGCACATCCTACAATATGAGGAATCAAGAACGATAATAATATAAAGTAACATTATCTCATTTAGTTTTAAAGGTATAGTGTGTCAAATTTAGCAACATTTATTGGTGAAGATGAAGCTGAATATCCCTATCCCTGAAAACCACTTCATACCACCAGGTATAATTTATTGATACTTATTTTAAATCAAGTATAAATGTATAAAGAATCTACACATTTTTGCATATCATTTTCCCATTGTCACCTTTATTTATAATCCAGACACAAACAGATGAAGTGAACAAAACCTCAGGAAGTGTAAACGAAAATTATAGAACAGAAATAATATTTTGACAACATGTACAGTTTGTTGTACACACCCATGACTTGGATGTTTGATGATTCAGATAAGTGTCTCTGCTTACATGTGCTGGACTCTAAGAGTCGGATTCATACAAAACAAGCTCCTTTTTCATTCATAAAGTAAGAAACAGGTGATTATGTACTGTCTATTACACAGTGCACTCAGTGTTTTTCATCTCAGGCCGTCCTTATTCTTTGAACTCTGAATCCAAACAGCAGACAGTTCTCAGAACACCTCCAGGTCTGTGGAGCTGTAGACCACAGGTGTCTCCTCTGTCCCCACGGCAGCTTCCTCCTGAGCCTCCTCTTCCTCCTCCACAGCTTCCTCCAGTGACTCCAAGGCCTCGTTTGTGTCACTGGCAAAAGTCTCCCTGGAGCCGTCGTCGTGTTCCTGTAGGTTCAGTGTGGTGATGGCCTGCTTCATCTTCTTGGCCACCATGTGCCGCCTCCTCTTCTGTGCAGCTTTCTTGACCTTTTGCTCTTTCTGACTTTCCTCCATGAATATCTTTCGGACCTGAGATTTGGTGATGCTGGGCGTGTTCTTCAGCAGGTTGAGGTACACCCCACCAGGCGTCCGCCGCCTGCTGCCGTCCATAGTGTACACACCACCGCTCTCCTCCAGTGTGGCAGTCTCTCCGAGCAGCTCTATAGCCTTTTTTGTTCCAATAATTTTAACAACCCGCTCTATGAGATCCATTTTAGGCTCTTGCAGCCTGTATGCGATCTCATCTGCCACTTTGTCCTCAGAATCATCCTCTGTGATCTCATATCTGCCCTTGATGTCCATCTCAGCTCTGGGGCCCAGTCTATCTTTTGCTGCCCTTTTCCTCTTTGCGTCACCTCCTGGCCTCTCCTCAGGTCCACGGCCCTTCATGTAGTCCTCTAACTGCTCGTCCAGCATGTTCACCTCTCCTTCATTCTTGGACAGCATTTCCATCTCTTTCTCCTTCTCCATTATTTTACGAGCCAGGACAAAGTTGTAAGTCTCCACATTCCTGCTGGACATGCTAACTTCGCCTTCCATGCCGAATATACCCAGCTCTGCGGTCATGGCGTCCTGACACTGCTCCTGGACCACGGAGCCCCAGATGTTGTTCACCTTGCGCTCTCCCATCGCGCTGGGGCCGAGCAGGCGTGTCGGCCCTGGTCGGGCGGTGGATGCGGGCGGAGGCTCCGGAGCATTGGACACTTTCTGGCGCTTCTTGCGCCACACTGCCGCCTCCTCGTCCGACGAATCCGGGTCACTTTCGCTGGACTCCGCCGTTCTCCCGGCACTGCGGTAGGCGGCTGGAGGGGGCTGGACAGCGGCTCTGCTCTGGAAGGACTGACCGCTGAACCCTGGAGGAACCTGGGGTCGAGCTTGTACTGCTGCTGCTGGTGTCCCCATCTCAGTGTCCGAGCCGGACCCGGAGATTTCTCCATCTTCCAGATCTCCGTCCATTATGTCTCCACAATCCGCGATTTCTTATCTGACAGAATTTAAGCAAAGAAAACAGCTGCTGACTGAACTGTTGCTGAACAGTAAGGGCTTAGGTCAAGGCCCCCAATTAGCGACAATAGCTAACTGTGCATCACTGTTAGCTAACAATACCCACACAACTTTATAATAAACCCGGCAAAGAACCAGGTAACAGAGCGAATGGAGAAATACCGTCAAATATTTTTCACAGCAGCGGAGTCCCTGATGTTTGTAGATGTGCGTGGATCATCCACTCACCGTGAACTGCGGTGGAAAGGTTGACTATCTACAACAAAACTTGCAAGATCCATTAAAGAAATTCGCGCTTGGCTAACGCCACGCTTCCGCTTTTCCAACTGTCACACCCTTTCAAAATAAACGTGATTCATGAAGAGGGCAAATGGGGAACGTTCTGTATTGTTGAAATGGTTTCCTTTTTTGTATCTTCAGCATTAACAATGTATTAATGTGATCAATAAAGTTGTGTATTTTTCAAATACATTTTGTATTTTTGTAAATACAAAAATGCATAATTTTGAAACAAGGTGAAATAATTGATTTTAAGTGATATTTATTATGGTTAAATGGTTCAATGTAATAGAAAAAAACGCATTTACACATTATAAAATTAGATTTAAGCTTTATTGCCCATGAAGAGAAACTGTTTTTCAGTGAGTAAAACTTCTCACATCTTTACTGGTGAGCAGTGGCGTGCACAGACATTTGGAAGGGCAGAGGCGAAAATTAAAAGGGCACCTACTGCACACCGGTGGGGCAAGCACCTCCAGTAAATAATTCAAACCTTCTCACACATCTGTGTATACTTATACAGGGACAACCTTTACAGCCCAGATGGGCATGAAACAGCGATCAATGAATATCATTTCCTATCAGGAATGTCATGTAAGGGGCAGTAGGGACCTTGTAGGGAAAACACTGCATCACCTTTCCCCACTAGAAATGCACTCCTTTAGAAACCTCTTTTTTTTTAGAATGAATATTTTGCTGTAGAAGCCACATATGAATGGTTGCCAGTAGGGCACTTCCCCATGTACACCACTGCTGGTTTGACAATACAAGCTGGGTAAATATATCACTTCAACCATTCCACACATATTCATAGCACAGTGTTAGTATTACACTTGTCCTAAAAATGTTCCCTGAGCAAGCACATGGCATTCGCCAATGGTCCCTCGCTGTTATAGAAGTAAATAAAATATATCAAATAAGATTTGTTTTTACTATAACGTATTGTAATAAAAAAAAAGGCACCCCTGAACATAAAATACTCAATTTGTGTGAATTTGTGTGCATATTTCTTTCTGTTGTATTTGAGACTTTTACTTTGTAGTCTTCACCTCGTCATTCCGGTCGGACGCTGCGACCTGTTTGCGTCAGTAAAAGCAGCACATGCGTAATGTGACAGATAAACAATATGGCGGCGTCCTTACAGCGTTTCGCGTCTTCTGGGAGATATCTCCTTCAACGACTGAAAACCAATTCTTTAATTCGGGTAAGAAGAATATGTCAACTCTCATGTTTTTGATATAACGCTTCCTCGAAGGTTGTTCGACAGTTATACATATAGAGTGTAGCGGAGGGAACCCTCCCCGCGTGTCTCCCGACGTAATGTAAAGCTAGCTGACAGCAGTGACATTCCCAGCTAATGTTAAGGACTTTTAAAGTAACATATTACGTTTTGCTTGCGTAATACCGAACAAATATAGACAAGCAGTTTTAACATTTAATCGGTATGTCTGCAACGTCATTCTTACTAGTCAAAACTACAGTTACAACTATCTGCAATTCAGTTTATACTAGTCAGGATGACTAGTCACAATTCATGTTCGAGACAGATATCTATTATGATAAACCCCATACACATGAATTGCAGATATCTGAAACTGTAGTTTTGACTAGTAAGACTGACATTGCAGATATATAGAGATATATAGATATAGATAGATAGATACTATATCTATCTATCTATCTATCTATCTATCTATCTATCTATCTATCTATCTATCTATCTAGATAGATAGATACTACTCACAGTGAAATTACAATGAAGTCACAGATCTGTAATGATAATTCCAGATGACATAATAATAAGTAGTGTAATTGTGACTTCCTGGTTAACTGTCCACCTGTGCTTCACCTGTAGGTCACAGCAGGACCTCAGAGACTCTTGGCGACACAGGCTGCTCAACGGGTCTCCCTCAATGTTCCTGAAACCAAGGTGACGGCTTTAGAAAACGGGCTCCGCGTGGCTTCAGAGGATTCGGGGCTCAGCACATGTACGGTAAGTAAAAAGTACAAGGTTCCTTTCTCTCCCCGGGCAAACACAACATGGGCAGTTGCTGTTCCTCTTGTGTGTTTGATACCTCTGCTTCTAAAGTAAATGCTCCTCCACTACTACTCCGAAGCCTATATGACAGTAACTCAAGTCGTCTTCAAACTGTTCTGGCTCCGCTAACCTTTACTTGGATGTGTGCTTGGGCAAGACACTTAACCCCACATGGATCCTGACTGTGCTGGCAGCGTGTAAATGGGTATGGAAGATGTGTGATAGCAAAACAATGTGCATAGAAGCGCTGTAAGAATGTGTGAGGGAATGGATGTGAATGGCGAAACTGTAGTGTAAAGCAGCATAGAGTGGTCATCACACACTAGAAATGTCCTATATAAATACAGCCTATTTATCATAGCTGTCCTGATTGAACTGATCGTTGACAATAAAAAACTATGAGTCTCAACTGTACTTATTTGAATATGAATATATTGCTACATGAATCGAGACAATTTCTATACAGAGAGATAGACTTGACCAAAAGTTATTAACACAGTGTAAAGATAATTTAGTGTAGATCAGTCATGCCAGGATCAGACAAACTATTGTATCATCAAGCATGGACAATCACAAGGTTACAAGTTTTATTTCTAGAACAACAGCAAGGTAGTTGGGAAGTTACGGACTTGGATGATGTACAGTATGCTTCAGTGCAGCACTCAGTGTGAAGATGTAATCTAATGTTCACTGCCTTTTTCCAGGTGGGTCTCTGGATTGACGCTGGCAGTCGTTATGAGAACCAGAGAAATAATGGCACGGCACATTTCCTGGAACATATGGCGTTTAAGGTGAGATGGAAGCAGTACATGATTGTTATTACTACTGTGATCTGGACTTACCTATTTAATTTAAATTGTTCTAATTCATATTGTATGCAGCAATGTGTAGGAATAGAGGACAATTGATCAATAAAGTATCTATCTATCTATCTATCTATCTATCTATCTATCTAGTGAATAAAAACACATATGTTGCATTCCATTTACATCGGAAGTTGGAACTGGTAGTGATGCCACCCCTCAGTTCACTGTGCTCCATTTGATCAAAAGTATTTTGGGCGAGCCAATATTAGCAATACCAGTTAATAAACAATGCTCAATATATTTTTTTGACAAACGGAATGGTTAATGGTTAATGCTGTTTCTGTGGTGGCAGCCATCTTGGAGTCCCATGTTGGGGTTATTGCACCATGGATGTGTTATATGAACTGGATAGAGCACCGCCCCTTTGGCTCCGTTCATTCCTATGAAGCTGCTCACCCAGCGCATATGCCAAAAAAGTTTTTGACTTCTGCGTTTATTTCAGGGTTATGGGGCCCATAGAGCATGCGCAGTAGTGTCACTCCCATAATGGCTCTCACCTATGTGATCGAGCCGTCCGCGTTATCGACTTGCTTGGTGCGTACATGAACAGCGAAAGGCATGATGAGAGTACGCTAATGACGTGCGCTAGAGGATTTCATGAATACCGACATCACGTTAGCTTCAGCTTTAAACCATTAATTTGGCATTCCAGAGATGCCACATGGCCATGTGCTCATACACAGCTGTGAAGTCACTCAGGAAAATAAGATTTGTCTGGGCTTTTTATGGCCTTTAGGAATGTTTTTCAAATATGAAACTCCATGAATCAAAAACCTATAATTTAAAGATCTCTAAAAGCCAGTGTCCATGTCTCGAGGTGTCACTTTTACAGGCGTCTCTTTTACTATTGTGGTCAATGGGAAAATTGCTTTTGGGCCCCATTGGATTTTTTGTTGCAGTACCCACAGTGACCACCATGACAAAATTGTCTTCAAGGCTGAGGGGGCGGTGCTCTATCCAGTTCATATAATACATCCATGCATTGCACCAATAGTGTTGCATGCAGAGACAACAGAGATCGACTCAGTTTTATACCCCTAAAGTGCCAACATTGATGTAAACGTCTTTGATGTCTTTGTTAAACTAGTGTGCACTCATTTGACTGTGTTTGGTCTTATTGATTGATATATTAATATTAAAAGTGTCTATGTATATGTCAGGGCACCAGGAAACGGTCTCAGCTGGATCTGGAGCTGGAGATTGAGAACATGGGAGCTCATCTGAATGCCTACACGTCCAGGGAGCAAACTGTGTATTATGCCAAAGCTTTCTCCAAGGATCTTCCCCGAGGTACAGCAGCGCAGAGGATCTGAGTGCCTGTGACATTAAGGCCTTTACTGAAATGTTAAAATGACACTGATGGCAATTAAATTACGACCTACACGTCTGTTCGAAGCAAAGAAATGAAATGAAAAAATTAGATTTTGAGGTTTTTGTTTTTCGTTCATTATACATGGACAATGAACATATTGCCACCTTGCTTTATATATGTATAAAATCTGTATATTTCACATGATAGGTTGTGTAATTGAGGTGAAGAAGAGAATGCAGTCAAGTGGAGTGGGTAGAGACGAGCGTTAGTGGTGATATGTGACAAGATAGCGAAAGGGAAAGTCTACAAGATGGTAGTGAGATCTGCTATGTGTGAGTGGTAGGTACAACATTGCCAATTGTTAACACCATGAAATTTCTCGGTGTTTTGGTGAGTCTTACTTTTATTGTTGTCCACAATAACCCTGCTCCCAGTCTTTGACTTCCAGATGTGTTTATATAATAACCAGTCTCTCATGAGTTTTCTGTTTGTTTGTGTGAAGCTGTGGAGATTCTGGCTGACATCATCCAGAACAGCACTCTGGGTGAGGCAGAGATCGAGAGGGAGCGAGGGGTCATCCTCAGAGAGATGCAGGAAGTGGAGACCAATCTGCAGGAAGTGGTCTTTGACTACCTACACGCCACAGCGTATCAGTCCACAGCTCTGGGCAGAACCATCCTGGGTCCCACTGAGAACATCAAGTAAGAGTGACAAGTGACTGAGGTGGTCAAAGCAGTGTCATCGCAGGGCTTTTTCATGCTCTGACTGTTGTGTGTGTTTGTGGTGCAGAACCATCAACAGAGGAGACCTGGTGGAGTACATCACCACTCACTACAAAGGGCCCAGAATAGTGCTGTCTGCAGCTGGAGGTCAGAGCTGTTTCTGTTATGCTTGTGCTCTCATACGAGCTGATGTGCATTTTGATATAAACCTGTACACATGGTCATGAATTCACACCACAGTGAAAACACCTACCTTCTGTATCTAAACAGGAGTTTCTCACAATGAGCTTATCGATTTGGCCAAGTATCACTTTGGAAAACTTCCAGGTCATTATCAAGGAGAAGCTCCAGCACTTCCTCCCTGTCTCTTCACAGGAAGTGAGGTAAGGTTAAGTCTCAATGCTAATTAAAAGCAGTTTATTTAAGTACTCATGACTCTTGAGTGGGTACAAAATATGCCAGCACCCACACTCAGTACGTGGTCCTGCTGTTTAGCAACCACCACCACCACCACCAGTAATAATATTATTCAGTCCACACTTTGTGTCCTGTTGTTGCCACAGATCCGTGTGCGTGATGATAAGATGCCTCTGGCTCATATCGCCATCACTGTGGAGGCAGTGGGGTGGTCTCACCCTGACACCATCCCCCTCATGGTTGCAAACACACTCATTGGAAACTGGGACCGGTCTTTCGGTGGAGGCGTGGTGAGTACTGGTCTACAACAGTGCAGCACACAGACACACACACACACACACACACACACACACAGTTCCATGTTGGCCCAGTTCATGTTTTTCTGACATGTGCGTGTTGACCTGTGTGACCTCAGAATCTGTCCAGTAAACTGGCTCAGATGGCCTGTCAGGGAAACCTGTGCCACAGCTTCCAGTCCTTCAACACCTGCTACACAGACACAGGCCTGTGGGGTCTCTACATGGTGTGTGAGCCTGGCACCATCAATGACATGATGCACTTCACTCAGATGGAATGGTAAGTTCACTGGACACTCATACAGGCACTTATTCAAAACATATATTCGTTCCAAGGCCCTTCAAGGTTTTTTGAAAATTGCCCTAAATAGACATGGGTCTTTGAAAGTGCTTGGATTTTGTTCAAGAAGGAAGTTATTTTTAGCTAAATGTCTCCCACCGCTGATGTGCCCTTGTTCGTTACAACGCCAACTACTGTTTCATTACATTCTGGTTGTTTATAGCAACATTCCATCTCTTTTATTGTGGCACTGAGTGAAATAATAATGTATTGTATTGAGTATGTGTTTGCATATATTTTTTTTCTAGTACTGAGTGGGGATGCAGTATATGAAAACGGGTTGTGGCCAATTTGGATCTGTGTGCTTGTGTGAGTGAATGTGGGTGTGTCAGTGGTGAGGCACTGGTTGTTATGGGTTACTTGCACACCTGTGAGCATGGGCTGGGTAATTAGTCACACAAAGGTTAGATAGGGGAGACACAGCTGAGGAGGTGGGGGGAATTAGGATCAGGGAAGCTACACAGTTTTTCAACCGTGTGTGTGTGTGTGCAGCAATTGAATTGAATTGTTTTGTGTCACAGTATTAGTATTTTTAGTCTTTTATACACAAGCCTGGTTTTAAGTCTTGTGGGACCTACGCTTGAACGATTTGCAAGCTTATAAAAGTGTCAAACTCAAGCCAATGGAGGACATCATTGTTGTACACCACCACGCGTTGGAAATGGCTTCAAATTCCCTCAAGTGGCCTTTTGGTAGTAAGAATGCCACTACAAAACATATACCCAGAAAACACATAAAGGAACATGTAACATAGGACACAAATGAAATAAAATTATTTACAGCTGTGAGGTGCTGGAAAAGCCTGAAAAATGAATTTAACCTGTGTACAAAAAAGTGTACAAACCCATGACCTTTGGCCTTGAAGGTGACTTGAATAAATGTTACTCATTTTGTTAAAATGTATTCAGCTTGTTTCAAAGATACTTTTTTATTTCTCATCAAAAACACAGGCAAAAGTATTTATATTAGCTTCATATTGTAAATTTACATAAGTTAATCTTTCCATGTCTTGAATTGAGATGGACTCTGATTTCAGCCATTTTGTGTCATTGGTGTTGGTATTCTTAAAATTCCTTTTCTAAATGTATTTCTTTACATATATTATTCCAATAGTCATTTAGGTCTGCTCAAGAAAAAAAAAAAACACAATATTTAGAACAGACAATGCTGTGTAGTCCACTTCCAGGTCTGAATGCTGCCTTCATGGAACCAGAGTGACATTTTTGTTGTTTCCTGTTAGGATGTCTCTTTGCACGAGTGTGACGGAGAGTGAAGTGGCTCGGGCAAAGAATCTGCTTAAAACCAACATGCTCCTGCATCTTGACGGTAAGGCAGTGTGACGTCAGGCGAGCAGGAAGCAGAAACTGCAGCAGCCTCATGGGTTGACCGTAAATGTCTCCCGTTTGTTTTCTCTCTCCAGGATCCACCCCCACCTGTGAGGACATCGGCAGACAGATGTTGTGCTACAGCCGCAGGATCCCTCTACACGAGTTGGAAGCCAGAATTGACGTGAGCGGATTCAGTTGTTGATTCAAAAGTTAAAGATCAAAGAACTAGACTTCTCCAACTAAGGCTTAAGCTAGTTCAGTGATTTGTAATGTTACAAATTATTCCTCTACTTGTCCTTTTTAATAGGTGTGTGTGAAATGGCTGCAGAATCTTACTCTTTTGTTTTCTTACCCTCATTAGGCCATTGATGCAACCACCATTAAGGATGTGTGCACCAAATACATCCACAACAAAGCTCCTGCCATCGCAGCAGTTGGTATGTTGCTGATTATGAATTATTAAATAATAGATTTAGAGCATCATGTTGTCCATGTTGTAGCAGGTAAACCTGTGTAGTCCCCAAAGTCTACAAAGTTCAAACTGCACGTCAGCCATGCTTTTAGTGAGGTGCATATCATTTTGATGGCTTTTAGTATACAGCAGGCAGACTGAAGTAAAACTTAATTTGGACTAGGGCTGAAGATAGTCATTTTCTAACAGCGCTTTGAAAGCACAATTGGCAAACTACAGAGACTGCAGTTGAGGATTTATGTCAAATTCATACCATTTACCCCAGTCATGCTTATCATCAATCAGTCAATCTTTATTTGTATATCCCAGTTTCACCATTCCCCATCTTTACATTTCAATGGTGCAGTTAATATACCGATGTCATGTGGTACTGCTCGATTACTTCCATTATTGTGTATGTTGAAGTGAAGCTCAACTTAAAAAAAAAAAAAGTATTACTACTCAAATCGTAGATATTGTATTATTTTGGACTCCATCGAGACCGAATGTGTTATTTCAGTGTTTGAAATCCACCTCTCCAATTTACCCAAGTGTCTCCAGATAATCAAACAATGTAGCAGTAAACCAGCAGCTCCTGTCATCCTTTGAGCTAATATTAAAGAATTTCTCTATGATGATGATCATCCACCTCTGAAAGTCATGTTTGGCTTCAATAAAGTCCTCACATACAACCCGTCTTTGTTTCAGGTCCGATTGAACAGCTGCCCGACTACAACAAGATCCGCAGTGGAATGTTCTGGATGAGACCCTGAGCAGAGACTCACCTTTTAACTGTACAGCATAGAAACAGACACGCTATTTAACTCCTCTTTAATTTTTTTTATTATAAAATAAAGACCAACACAATAATGTTAAAATAACACGGATACTATTGTCTTTTGTTGTTCTTGTCATTTTTTACTCTTGGCTGCCACTTGTTCCTGTGCAGCTTTCTTTGCTTTAACCATCTCCACCAGTTCCTGTCAGAGAAACAGACGTGTGTTTTAGTTCAAAACTTAAAAAAAAAAATGATGGGACATGGCAAGCCTCACCACAGGACACCGTCTTACCTTGTACCTCTTCATACAGTCTTTCTTGTTTCGTCCGGGGACAGCAGCAGCAATCTTCTCCCACCGCTCAGGTGTGCTCACTGGGTACGTCTTCAGAGCCTGTTCCAGAAGCTTCTGCTCCTCTGTGGTCCACGGTGCAGCGTTACCATCGCCGCCAGAGGCTGAAAGACACAAACAGCATTGTTACAAAGAGGAAGTATGACCAAAAATGTATAATCACGGTATTTTTCAAAATTATATCGGTTTCACAGTATTTGTATTTTTTTCATGTAGGACTGGGTGTTAACCTAATTTTCTAATCATTTAGAAAATAATTACAGCAGTAAATTGGCTTAGAATAATGGAGATCATTTCCTATCTTAATTCAAGTGCATATTATATTGATTTGAGAGCATTATTTATTGATTTCACGTTCAGATTTTGTGATATTGTCTCTCAAAACTCGGCTCTCGCACTCAAATTTGTTCTGCTCATACGCAAACTGTGTGCTTGCACTCCTTTATATTGCTGCTCGCGCAGATTTCTGCTCTGCTCTCCAGTTTTTTTCTGCATCAACGCGGTCAACCAATTGAATGCCGGCTATTGTTGACCAATCAATTACCCCTCTTCTTTGTGGTTGTGTTCGCTTTACTTCAAGGAGTGCCGCATACCGGTGGGCACTCTTTCAACTGGGTTTATCCACTCCTGCCCACCAGGGTTGTATTAAATGTGGTTCCCTCTGTTTTTTTGATGACTATTGGAATGAAATATCAGTTAATCAATACACAAGCGCCCATGAAGGATGTTTTTGTGTTATAAACAATGAAAGTTGACGATAAATATGGTCAGATTCTGCTATAACAAGTAATTTTGCTTAAAATTAAAAACATGGCGTATCTAATGAATATAGATATTTCATTTATAATATTTAGTGTATTTCACTAGTTTTTCTATTCAATATAATAAATATTATCAATGCAACAGCCTTTAAAGCCATGAAAAGTAATTGGCCGATTAATAAATAATTAGCCAATGCTGATTACTAAAGGGGAAAAAAAAAACTTTTGTTTTCTTCGCTTCTATGACACAGGTGTGTGATTTTTCCGCTTTTAAACGGAAAATGAGCCTCATGTGAATCATGCAGTCGGGTAAACTGCGCAGCGGTTTCAGTGCCTCCGTCACAAGTCTTCGTTTCACTCACAGCATAGTTCGTTATTCTAGCTGATGTGCAGGCATGGACTGGCCATCGGTGGGCCGACGCATGTTTTTGGGCCGGTCCGGGGCTGTTATAATTTCATTAAAAAAGTATATTATTAGTGCTGGGCACGTTAATGGCGTTATAACGCATGACGAGTTTCCACGACGACGGACTGGAAAAAGATGCGCGTAACGTCATGTTTACGTGCCTCCCGAGCAGTGTTTCTTTGACAACCACTTTCATTGCAAGATGGAAATTTAACATGGTTTAACTCTTTTCCAAGTAGGCTATTGCACGTTATTTTAATTTTTGAAACTGGGTTGAAAACAAAACATTTTCTGACACTTAATGAGCCAAACATGAGGAAAGAATGGAGAAAGAAAACATGCAGGTGTGGAAATATTCTCACCATCAAACCTCTCTGAGGGCACAGCGTTGTCTATGGACGGTGCCACTGAAGCGTGTTCCTTCTTGAACTTCTCGTAGGCTTTTTTGTTGATCTCATCTTTCTGTCCTGGATCTGAGAAGATGACATCAGCAGTTTATAGGGGGGTGTGTGTGTGGGGGGGGTTTACACCATAAAATATGGTAACTCCAGTGGCATTTTAAATAAAAGTGAAAGATATAGATTTAAAACATCAGTCATTAAAAGATGAAGTTGGTATTTTGTTTTATTCAAACACTTCTGTGTGGCATTTTTTATTTATTCCTTGACATATAATACAGGAGGTCATTGTGTCCCAGTGTTGTGTCCCATGCTTTACTTTTTTATAACAATAAATTCTACATCAAACTTTTAACAAATGCTCAGACACTTTACAGACACAGAACAGCTATTGTCTGCAGTATTAACATGGTTCATACACCTTTTCCAACTTCAACTTGAAGTCAGTGGCACGATACCACTTTTTCCATCTCTGATACGATATGACAAACTAAAGTATCTGCCAATACTAATATCAGTCATTTTGGACAGTGAGATAATTCTCCAACCGTGCAACAATTATTCTCCTCCCATAAAGAAATGAACAGCCCAAAATGTGACTAAAATGCTAAGATTGTTAAAATCAGTCTGTACATAGTGAATCATCAATCACGCTACATATAGGATTTTTGGATTGTATTTTAATTTTTTATCTGTCCGATATCTTATTCAATGACTATGATATTGCACCGATACCGAGTATCGTATTAACGAGTTTCTCTTTTATTATTAGGAGAAGAGATTTTCTTTCAGCCACTACAATATATATACAATTTATAATATAAATGTATTGCATCTGTTGACTTGTAGAAAGAAAACCACCAACCAACTGTAAATTAAGTTTCTGGGTTTGGTTTCTTTAATAGACTGTCACTGGGACTTGATTAGAATTAACAAGAAGGTGTGTTTTAAATACACAGCTGTGTTTATTTAAAAATAAAAGTTACTACTGATGAATGAGGAAGCAGCCTGAACACAGTCTGCAGTATGGTTTTGTGTTGTGTTGCTCACCGAGTCGTTGGAGATTCTTGGCTTTGTTGATGACATCTTTGGCCGTCCTCTTCATGCCACTGGTGGAGTGTAGGTTCATATAGTTGGCAATAACTTCCCATCTAGAAAGAGAGAATTTTTTTTTTTTGTTTTTCTTTAACTTTCACATCAACTTTACAGACCCAAGCAGGGTTGAACATGAACCATTATGTGAACTAGCATAATTTAAACAAAAAAAAACTTGAAAATGGCATCAAAAAACAAAAGTTCAAATACAAGTTTAAATATGCCAACGATACGAGCTTCATCAACGGCAGATAAAACACACAAGAAATTATTTTTCTTTTGTTTTCTCTTCGATCATGGATCTATCTGCATCTAGTCTGTACATGTACATGCATGACTGTGTACCTGGCGTTGGTTCCAGCAGGAAACAGGTTGACGGCTTTAATGAGAAGCTGGAGGTCTTCCTCGTTCCACCCCTTCCCACCGCCGCCTCCTCCACCACTGGCCTGTTCGGCACTGCGGGCCGCCTGCCATGCCTGGATCTCAGCCTCCCTCTCCCTCTGCAGCTGAGCGTTCACTTCCTGCACCTGAGAGAAAACACACACACAGCATGTTTGTACACTTGGGCTCTCACTTTTTATTGGAAAAAATAAATATTATTTTGAACATGGTTTGTAAAAATCACATTGGAATGAAATGCAAAATGCTGTAAACTCATAGGCACCTATTTAAGTTGTAACCTTGTCCTGGGCTTAAAGAGCTATAATAAGCTATCATATGTAGAAAAATGCACATTCATTGTTTTTACCTGCTTCTCCACAGCTGACTTGCTTTCCTCTTTGGAGCCTGAGGCCAGGATTTCATTAAGAGACTGCAGACTGGAAACACACACACGCCACAACAAACTGTTTAAAATCTCCTCTGGATGTAAGCACAGGCTTATTTTAGTGTCTAGATACATTTAAACAAAGATGTCTAAGGCAAAGGCGGGCCGTCTGGGTGATTTTGGCCCTCGCCTTGTTTGAAAAATTGCAGAAAACGATGTTTCCAATGATCTTGACACAACAGAAATATGAGCATCTATAGTGCGAACCTCACGCATCATATGTCGCAAGCATTTGCGTCGCATGCGCCAGCACCATGTGACCCCTTTGTGTGAGTTAAACTCCAGTGCTCCAAACAGATCGTTACTACATTCAACAACCCCCAATGTTATTTCTTCCAAAAAGACAAAAGGCGCAGGCATTAAAAGTTCTTCATCGCCACAATAAGATCGGCGACAATAACAACACTCTCACGAGACGGAGACGAGAGAAACACGTCCTGCGTTGATTAAGAACTGATGTTTTGCTGCCTTCATTTCAGCTCCATTGACCGATACTAGTGACATCATGGCGACAGGCAGCCTGATACATGTATAAGTAACAGAAGAAATATATAATATCAGTAAATTGTTTATAGAATAGACCATAGAGAATAATATAAGATAGTGAATATAATAAGTGTCTGGGTAGAGATAAGGCTTTAGCCCCTGTAACAGATTATTCTTAATATAACCACATCTGTATTTACCACTACAACCCTGGAAAAGTGAGTGAAATATTGATGAATAAAGTAAAAATTTACTTTATTTATTTTTGCTCCAACCTTTTCAAGCCAACCAGATGAGACTGATGGAGTGGAGAATGAGTTACACGTTTTACTAAGACATTGAGGCATAGACTAATAAGAATAGACAAACACACAATGGTATTTTTTTTCTATTTTTGATCCATCTTGTTGAAAAATTTAAAAGATTTCCATTGGTCAAATCATGATTTTTCACCCAGGTTCTCCAGCCTTTGCCACCTTGGTGTTCTAAAACAAAACCCAGGGAAAGCCCTGGATGTATGTGAGCCCTGCTCTGATGTTTCTGCAGTTTACCTGGTGAGCTCCAGTCTGTCACAGAGCTTCTCAACCTCCTCCATCATTTTCACGTTGTCAGCTTCATCGTCAGCAAAGTAGCTCCAGTTCTGTGAGGGAAGAGATGGATGCAGACAACATTACAAAGAATCATGGACTCACTCACCACTTACTCCACTTTTCCAAATCACCTTTTCATGTACACCATCACTGATATCAGTCTGATAGTCATTTTAACTACAAATCATCATGTATATGATGTTATCCTGAGTCAACTGGGAAGTGTAAACTTAAACACACCTTAAACACAAGATATAGCAATCATGACATTTTGCTAAAATGTTTGCATAATTTCAAAAGAAGTGTTTCTTTTTTCACAATCAAAAAAACATCTATGATGCAAAATGTATGAAACCTGCTGGGGATCTTGTGATATTACTTAACACTCAAATGAAATGAAAGGACATGAGGGGAAAGACAAATCTCAAACCTTGCAGGTGGTCCTAAGTTTCTGTCTCTCCTTCTTGATGGCCTTCTTCTGGATCTCCTTCTCTTTCTTTGCCAGCTGAGCTGCCTGTTTGGCCTCCTCTTCTTCCTTCTCCTTTGCCAAACGAGCTACCTCCAGCTCTGCCTGACGGGCCTGTGTAAAACAGAGGAAATGTCAGTAAAAACAACTAAACATGCAACATCTGAACCTAAACCTGCTGGAAGAACCTGTTGCTGGGCCTCTGGTCTCTCTGTCACACATTGGTGCCACTGAGTAAATCAGATCTGGTTACTAAATGCTTCCTTAACTAACACAATTAAAGTCATGAATTGGTAATATTTTACTTTTAACATCAAACACCACGTCTCACTCCTTCAGATCCTCACTGGTCGTTACCAGGTCTGAGCGGACTGCAAACATGACACAGCATCAATCAGGGCTCCCAGACTGTGGAACGACCTGCTAATTCTGTTGCCATTTTAACTCAATCTTAAGAACGGACTATTTTGTAAGATTGCTTTACAATGCTTTTACTAAGAGAGCAATGCTATCCATTGCCATTATATTGCTTGCAATAATGGGAGACTTACCCGCTCCTTCTCTTCCTGCTCTCTTTTCTTGGCTTCAACTTTGGCCTTTTTCTCAGACTCCTTCCGGGCTTTTTCTTCTTCTTTGAATTTCTTTATTCTAGGATCACAACTGTAGGCAGTATCTGCAGTGAAAAATAAAACTTGTTAATGTGACACCATTTAAGCTGGAAATATTAAAGATATGTGCATCTTTGTGATATTTTCAACTGTTTCTGTGTGTGTGTGTGTGTGTGTGTGTGTGTGTTGCTCTGAATGACTGTACCAACTAGTGTTCGTATTCTGTTCATCTCCTCCTTCTTCCTCTGAGCTCTGGAGGCTCGATTCTGTTTTTCAATCCACCTCCTCTCATCTCGACTGCAGGACAAAACATGTTTGTCAGGCACTTCATTCATAATGTTTGGTTCTATACTTTGAAAGGCTGTGATACGGTTAGCTCACCACTCAGCCTTTTCCTTCTCCTCTTCATCCAGGTAAGAGAATTCCCTCCATGAGTCAAAGTTGTACCTTTAAAAGCAGACAATTACATCCTATTAATATGTTTTTCCCCTGAAAATTAGCTTCCCTTGCTACACAATGACCACAAAACCTTCCACTTACCAAAAAGAGTAAAAATTATCCACCTCTTCAAACGATGACTCCATGGTGCCAAGTTTGGAAATGTGCTTTTTGGAAGACCATCTTGCATTTCTCTCAAAAACTGCAGCAAACACTTCAAAAAAGTTTTCTTTGCCTTCGTTCTTTGACGGCACAGTGTTGTCGAAGGTTGGATCTACACTGTCAAAGGCTCTTCTCTTCACAGGATCCGACAGCGTTTCTATAGCTGAGGTTTAAACAGTGACAGCAAAGTGAGTACAGCAACACTACAATATTAGTAGATAGTAAAATGTGTGTCCCCATATGTTGAGGAAACATAGCGGCATCACATACCTTTAGTTATACAGGTGAAGTAGTCGTTGTCTCCTTCTACAATCTGCTCACCAGCTGCTTTCCTTTTGTCAGGATGATGCTTCAACACAATCGCTTTGTCTGTCCAAAAAACAGAAAAATTTGACCAACTTATGTCCCCAACATATGACAGAATTTCTTCCTTCAGAACAGGAGGAGAAAAAATACTCACGGGCAGCTTTGATCTGTCTCTGTGTGGCTTTGTACCTCAAGTGTGGGATCCCTAGGACAGCATAGTGATCCTGATTCTGGCAAGCAAGTGACCAGACACAGAGATTAGATAACTCTATGCATAGACTCATTATTATGTAACTGGCCATGGCAAGAAATGTGTGCGCATATTTCTATTGTTTAATTTCAGTATTTTATTCTATTTTTATGTTGCATTTGTGTGTAAGGCGACCTTGAGTGTCAGAAAGGTGCCAACAAATAAATGTATTATTAAAATTATCAACAACAATAACCAAAAGTTACTTGCTACAACTTGTGTCACTGTGAATTTAAGCTACTCACCACAAGGCTGATCTGCAAAAAAAAGCTTAAGTCTAAGAAACCTGCACCAAATTCCATGTAGAAAATCCACACTTGGCTCCCAGACACACAAGAGCTGCTGCACTACCACAGCCTGGTCTGGTACATTTGTGTCACTGAGGTAAATCTGAATGAAGGAGTTCATCACACATTTAACCTTACAGATGGAGGCATATGTGGATCTACAACTCCAGTGTGCCCTGGTGTAAAATCAGTAATGTTCCCTACAGATTTTGGTGCAGGGAGAGAGAATGATATACAAAGTGACTTGCAGGTCACAAATCTCTGATCTGGTCCAATACCTTCCAGTCTTTGGGGTCCAGCGTGCGGAGCAACGAATGCTCCTGCAGCTGAAGATCTTCATCCTCGGACTCCTCAGATGAAACCTCCTCTTCCTCCAGCTCCTGGAAAGAGGCAGATGTAGTTCTGTTCCTTCTCTTCACATAGGCCTCGAGCCATCGACCCACAGGCTCCACCTGAACTTGTACAGAGGCTGAGAGAGAAGAAGAAGAAACGTAAAGCCAAATGCAGACTACAGATACTCGTCAGGTGTGGACAGGAATACATGAGAACAATAAATCTGTCAAATTAACCCGGGATTAAACGTGTATAACAGTAACAATAATCATTTTGTTAATGTTGCAATTGTATGACAATTATACAAATTGCTTAACACTGATAATGAGTAGGATAAATACAAAGCGCATAACAAGTAGTAGGAAAATTAGCTTTTCAAAGACAAATGTATAACAAATGATTGAAGTCCTTGCTGCTATAGGCTCTCTAGCTGCGTGCTAACGAGCACACAAGTCTTCATGTAAAACACTAGTAGCTTAGCTAGCTCCTTCTCTCTGGCCTCCTTCTTTCTTACCGACAGCGGCTGCAAACACAACCGTCTCATCGCTGTCCAGCGCTTCCAGTAGCATCTTGTTGAACTGCGCTACACGAACATTCAGGTGCTGAAATTGCCGACTTAAAGCTCTCTAAAGTGCTGGAGTAAACCGCTCATTGACAACCACATGGGCCTCGCTTCACAAGTGCTTTTCCGGAAGAAAAAAACGTTGTCACGCCGCTGAGCAGTCCGGGTTGAGATTGTGGTTAGTCGCCAGGGCTGTTCTTTCTCTTCTCTTCTGTTTTTATCCACTGAAAATATCGTATTATTAATATAAATTGTATATATGATTTATTATAAAAACACAACAATATTAGTATTACATATTTGACGAATTTTCTTTTTAATTAGTGTTACGTCTTCGATAAAATCCCGACCTCTATTTCCGTTGAGTCGCGCACAGCGGCGGAAGTCCAAAGCTGCTGTGTAATTGTACAGTTTAGCTACCGAAGCGGCTCGCTCTTTTTGGTGGACACAGTTTATACAGACTAAATATGCCGGATTATTTGGGAGACGCCCAAAGGAAGGTAAAGAAAGAGGAAGAGAAGGAAGACGGTCCTATCCGAGGTATGTGTTAAAAATAAATATAGTAACATATTCATTTCTGCGGAGACTTATAGACATTAGCTACGTTGCTAATGCTAACTCACTTTGTTAAACGACACCGTTGCTCCGTACCACTGGTTAAGAATGCTGTTTTTCATTTAGTAAATATATGTTCAAGGTGTACATGGTGGAATTTAACTAAACACTATTATAACATTTTTGCAGACGCATAAATAAACCGTAGCACCTAGTTCGACAACAATGATAGCGGCCTACTGACACTGTCAGACTGCATAGTCACTGATGTTATTTTCCCATTCATCACAGCTTTGGATGAAGGAGACATCGCGCTGCTCAAAACCTATGTAAGTGTGCCCTTTGCAGTTCTCATTATTTTTTGTATTTATTGTTGCACGGTCATTAGAATCCATAATGTGCCACAATACTGCCTCCCTTTTCTCCTTTCCTTTACCTCCTCAAACTCTTAGTGTGTGCGCACGAAGTGTTGTTTACCTTTTGTTAGCAGTGAAAATTAGCACAGTTATTATACAGTCAATCATAAAGTTCCTTGAAATGTTGCTTGTTGTCTCTCGCCAGGGTCAAAGCACCTACTCCAGACAGATCAAACAAGTGGAGGATGACATACAACAGCTGCTTAAAAAGATCAATGAGCTCACAGGTGGATCATAGAACCAGTATAATGCATTTGTAATAACAACAGTGCTGTTTAATATGTGGAGTGACTTTGGTTTATGCCTTTTTCTCAGATTGTATGACACAACCACTGACTGAATGGTGTTGTTTTTTCTGGGTTTGGCAGGAATTAAAGAGTCGGACACAGGTCTGGCCCCACCAGCACTCTGGGACTTGGCTGCTGACAAACAGACTCTGCAGAGTGAACAGCCGCTGCAGGTGGCAAGGTAAATAAACCAAGCAATGGCCCTGTTTAGACCTGGTGTTAGCAAAAGTCCTGAGAGATCATGGCACATGTTGGTAAATTTTATGAATGACTGTTCACGCTACATTTCCGGTCCTCTTGGCCATGGACTGTCTATTATTTCTGGTTTTCCAGAACAAAATGTTTTTTAATGTTTTTGTCTGCACACATGCCAATGTGTTTGAGTGTGTATTCATGTCTGTATGAGCACAAATGACCAGTAGCTAGAGAGGGGGGAAAAAGACTTAACTTAAGAAATTAGGAGAAATAAATCATATCTTGATCAGTGTTAATAATGTGACAGTGGCTACTAATTAATCAACATATGAGGCTGAGATCACTACGGCACTGCAGCAGTTTAGAGGATGTCAGCTGATGAAGTAGTTCTCTGTGTCTGAGGATGGATTGCATTCATACATGTGGGAAAAAATGGTCACATGCTCCTTAAACCACCTCCAAATGTAGTTTTTGTGATTAGATCCTGATCTTGGAGGTGAACATTTGTGATCAGATTACTCAAGATGGGTATTAATATAAGGTCTGAATGGGGTCCATATGAAGTTCAAGCTAATTTGTTAATATGTTTGGACAGCTTTGTGCTTTACTTGTTATACTTAATGTGATGCACGCTTCACAAAAAGAAAGTGAAGGTCAGTGTTTCGATCCGGAATAGATTTGAGCCACTTACAGTATGTGTAACTTAAGGCTACATCTATTATGTCGATGATGTCAATTTTTTTCTGCTTTTTCTAACTACAGTATTGGGCAGTCTTTGTCTAAAAAAAACTTCAAGTATTTTTGCTTTATTGCTAGTTGAAATTTTCACAAGAAGATGAGTTAACATCGACTATCATAACTTTTTTCACCTCACAGATGCACCAAGATCATCAACGCAGACTCGGAGGACCCAAAATACATAATCAATGTCAAACAGTTTGCCAAGTTTGTGGTGGACCTGAGCGACCAGGTAGCTCCCACTGACATTGAGGAGGGCATGAGAGTTGGGTGAGACATACGTTTTATTTAAAAGCATCAAATATTACTGCTATAATCTACAAACTGTCTGGTGAAACAATCTGCTAAAAGCAATGTTTTTTTTCCTACTGCAGCGTTGACAGAAACAAGTATCAAATCCATATCCCTCTGCCACCCAAGATTGATCCCACTGTCACTATGATGCAGGTATAAACCCTGGAGAAGTCTGGTATAAAAGAAAAAAAAAATAGTTGATGAATGAAATGTGAAATGTAAATACAATTCATCAAAGGTTAATGTCCTTATTTAGTATCTTAGTATAAAATATATATGCTACAAATAACACTTTTACATACTACCAGGTTTTAATTTGAAAATCCGATCCAGATGAGCATTTTAGCTGTCTCAGAAATATTTTGAGTCCATATTGACACACATGTATCACATGACCAGTTAGGTGCATTGCGCTTGCTGGTGTAAAAGGGAAGTAGATTTTCTCCTCTGTAGTTTGATTTAGTCCAAAAAAATTACATCTAACAAGAAAGAACAATGATTTAAGAAACATTTTGCGGAGACCGATTGGAGATGCATCGCATTTACACTTGTGTTCAAGTGTAAATGCTCTCCATCCAGCGGCTGAATTGATATGGCAAAAATGCTGCAAAATATGCTGCCAAAAACGAAGAAGTTATGTTCTTTTAGGTCTGGTATTCCCACTAATGTTAATCAGAACCAAGCCAATTTAAAAACGCTGTATAGTGCAAAGTCATTTGACCTGTGATTGAATGTTGATTATAGGCATTCCCACTGGTCAAGACCTGTTTAATCTGGGTTTAAGGGGTTTTTGGGCTTGTGTTGTGGAATATTATCATCAATGTGTGGAAATGCCTGGTGATTCCTGCTGCAAACCAAGTGACTAGGGATTAAAAATGTAGTGTGAACAGCTGGCATATCCAGAGTAGAAATAAAGCATTTTTTTAACTAAAATATAATACTGTGGCTGTAGCCTTAATGACTTAATGATGTTAACATGTTGCACTGTAGGTGGAGGAGAAACCTGATGTGACATACAGTGATGTTGGTGGATGTAAGGAGCAGATCGAGAAGCTGAGGGAAGTGGTCGAGACCCCACTGCTGCACGTGAGTGTTCACACAGTCTATTCACAGATCTATAGAAATCCACTCTTCACCTGGAATTTGTCCACAACTACTCTTCTATCGTGAAGAGGGTTTGGGACAATATAAGATGTTATTGTATGTTGGGTTAAAAATCACTGGCAATAAGTTGATATTTGGCAAATTTCCATCTTCAACATGAATGTGAAATGTACACAATTGTTGATATTTCATGTCCTATTGCCACTAGAGGGTGCCAGTATATTTCCAGTCATTCCTGGAGCTTGTGATTTCTAATCTTAAGGACCGATTTGTAACATTTAATGTTGTGCAGGATTTACGTTGGAACTCAAAGAGACATCACCTCCGAGTTGACCACGTTCCAGTTGAGAAGTCTGTTTAAAAAGGAAAAAGATAGAAGTGTAGTGTTTTACGATTGACAGAAGTGGCAGCCTTCCTGTAAGCCTATGTTGGGGTTTGTGAGGTTGTGCTGACTTTCCAAATTGGGAAATCTGACCTGGGGGCATTTTTAGGATTCCCATGTGTCCTTGAAATCCCTTGAAAGTTGATGAAAATCAGTTGCCCTCCCATCTAAAGCTGTGTCAGCACATTTGTACAATTAATGCAGTAATATTATGAATCACATTTATAATCTATCCATTATCTACCGCTTTATCCTCCACCAGAGGGTAGCGGTGGGTGCTGTGCCTATCTCAGCTGACATAGGGCGATAGGCGGGGTACACCCTGGACAGTTTGCCAGTCAATCACAGGGCCACATAAACAAAGGGGGACAAACACCTATTCACTCTCACTCTCACACCTACCTTCAATTTAGAGTGACCAATTCACCTAATCCTCTGCATGTTTTTGGACTGTGGGAGGAAGCCGGAGAACCTGGAGAAAACCCCACGCACACATGGGGAGAACATGCAAACTCCATGCATAAAGGCCCTTGTTCCCACCAGGGCTCGAACCTGGTCTTCTTGCTGCCACAATTATAATAGTGACCGGAATTTCTCATGAGGTATCTTGCTTAATTCTGACTGATCAATAACACTTGTGTTTCTCAACAGCCAGAGAGGTTTGTCAATCTGGGTATCGAGCCTCCTAAAGGTGTGCTACTCTTTGGACCCCCTGGCACAGGAAAGACGCTGTGCGCTCGCGCTGTGGCCAACAGGACGGACGCTTGCTTCATCAGAGTCATTGGCTCAGAGCTGGTGCAGAAGTATGTGGGAGAGGTGAGTCTTCGTTCAGAGACAAGTGTGGACTAAAAAAAATGAAGATTCACTGATCCTGTTTTCTGATATTTGTTTGTAGGGAGCCAGGATGGTGCGTGAGCTGTTTGAGATGGCCCGCACTAAGAAGGCCTGTCTGATCTTCTTTGATGAAATTGATGCCATTGGAGGTAAAAATCATCTCCATCTTTTGTTTAAATTTGAAGTTCCTTTTTTTGTAATGGTGCATCACATCATTTTACTAACAGCTCAACGGAGTTTACATAAGGAGAACATTGAACATTTGTTTGGATTATTGGGTGATTGTAATCCCAGCGAACAGTGGCATGTTAGTCCCATCTTGAATTTTAAAAAGATGTATGAAAATGTATGTATTTTTTTTGTCTAGTCTATTGTCATAGCTATATAACACTTAAACATTTTGCCACTTAAAAATATTAATAAAATCTACACCGCATAAGTCTATAACTTAAGAATATGTTCACTGCTTTATCTCGAGGTTTCACAGAGTTTTCCAACAGCAATCTAAAGTTTATACACTGCTCACTCTCCCACGCCAGTCCACAGAATAAATTAGTCTGAGCAAGTCACAAAATTTGAGCTCACTTATGGGGGCAGCAGTGGATCAACAACTCCTGTGTGCTGTGATGTAAAATCACCAATCTTCTCTATGGGCTGTAGTGCAGAGTGAGCCTTTTACAAACATCGGTTTCCTGTCAGAAAAGGCTGTCTAACAGCAGGATAAAGTTGCAGACATATCCTTAAGATAAAGTAGACTAAAGCTGCAGATTTTATTCGATGAGCCTTTTGTTGAAAAAAAACCTGAACTATACCGTAAACAGTCCTTTGTGCTCGATCCTGCCAGGTGCTCGTTTTGATGACGGCGCAGGAGGAGACAATGAGGTCCAGAGGACGATGCTGGAGCTCATCAACCAACTGGACGGTTTCGACCCTCGTGGCAACATCAAAGTTCTGATGGCCACCAACAGACCAGACACACTGGACCCAGCCCTGATGAGACCAGGTCGCCTGGACAGGAAGATCGAGTTCAGTCTCCCTGACCTGGAGGTGAGTGTCTCAAATCAACCACAACAGTGTAGTATGCTTGAGTTGTTGTTGTTGTTTTGTGACGTCTGCAGGTTTTTAAACTCTTCAGCCATTTTCCACGAATTAGCCTCTTGACTGGTGCACTTCTTTGTGTTTTAAGGGTCGCACGCACATCTTCAAGATCCATGCTCGCTCCATGAGCGTGGAGAGAGACATTCGCTTTGAGCTGCTGGCTCGCCTTTGTCCTAACAGCACTGGTAAGACACAGGCCACGTCAACACTACTCCGTTTTCTGTTCAGGGCACGTCGACGGTTCACATCACCCTGACATTTTAGAGACTAGAAAATGAGAACATTGTGTCTGTTTTAGTTAGAAAACTCCAGGTATGCATTTTTGTCTGGACAAAATAGTTGTTGATTTAATTTAGTAATCAAATAATTGTTGCAGCCCTGGATTCAATTATTCAGCTGTAAACTGTTAGAGGTGCTTTATGAAGCAAACTAGAGAGAATGAAGTTCCTGTTTACACTTGCATGCACATGACCAGTGTATCTGAACAGTCATGTGATATGGTTTCAGCTGTGTGTTTTAGGGATGTAGATGAATCTTGATACAAAGCTGACCCAGAGGAAAACACGGTTTTCAAATCAAAACGTTAGTATAGATGTAGCCCCACTGTGAATATATAATTTCAAGGATATGATTTATGTCACTTTTTTCAATAATAATTTTATTTAGCCAGGAAGGTCCCTTGAGATACAAGATCTCTTCTTCCAGGGAGTTGTGTTCAAGATGGCAGCACAAATAGTACAAATGGTTAGAGACAAAACAATTTCAGATAGAAAATCCACAACCAGAACATAAAAGCTAAAGGGAAGTAGTAAAAAGTAAAAAAAGAGAGTGTGCAGAAGTTTACAGGCCATACCAACAAGATCCTTAATCCGAACCTTTAAAAAGGCTACGTTGAACACGTTTCTCTCATGACTGTCCATAAATGCCTTTGAAGGTGTTTAAAGAAGGCTGTATCTAGAGAATTGCAGAATAGAATTGTGCGGCTCATTCCATGTCCATGGTGCATAGAAGGAAAAAGCAGGTTTACCAAATTCTTAATTACTTCTAGGAACATTTAGAAAAAGTCAAGTGATGGACCTTTTGGTGTAGCTGCTGATGCGACATGAAGAGGCTAGAAATATACATAGGTAGTAAAAAGCAACATATTAATTTTCCTCCTCTGGTTAAGACAACCAACCTACAGATTCATATAAAATACAATGGTGAGTGCAGTTTCTGAAGAAGAGCTGAAGCTTATTTGTTTCTTGACTCTGGTTAACATTGAAACTTGCGTTGTTTTCACACCTAATAGTCCGCTAGACTTGGTACGATTGGGGACTTGGTTTAATTAGGGGTTTCAACATTCAGCCAGTCCAAGACCGAGTTTGCTTTCACACTTTAGTAACCGAAACAAACCTGCATCAATAATTACTGAAGGAGAAGACGACAATGAACAAGAAAACTCACTAATCTTAGTGAGTTAATGCAGGAAAACTGTTTCCATCACATAAGAGCAAAACATGGAGTTACATCAAATCCTATCAGTCTCGGTTTTGTTTGTTTAGTTTTATGTGAAAATACTTCACGCATATGCTGCAAGAACAGGCTCAGCTATATCTCCCGGCTATCGCTCTACATGCACATATGTTTTGGTTGCGTTTACCCACAATGCCCTGCGTTGTAGTCCGCTTTCTGCATTTGATTCACTTGAAGTGGACCAGAGTTTACTTCTTTGATGCGGATCAGAGTTCGGTTGTGCATTCACATCTCCCCGAACAAACCAGGGTTCAAATAGAAGGGCTAGTGTAATTGTGCCCATAAGTATCTTTGATCCATGTAGTTCTCATGTATAACCACAAGAGGACACTAGTATCATTCTAGAGTGCATATTACATAAGGAAAATATGAAAATCACCTTACAATGTCACTGTTTGACCGTTGGAAAAAGATCTTTTTAGTGTTTAATGACTTTATATCATTTCTAAATACAGATTCTCTTATTTATAACAGTTCATTAAAGTCATATGAACTAAATAATTCTCAGAGATGTGAAACATTGAATGGATAACAGGAGGGTTAAGTGTCAGTTAAAAATTTAAAAACTAGTTTATTTAAAAGTTGATGTTTTGTGTCGGCTACACATCAGCCTTTGAAAAGATGTACAAATGCACTTCAACCTGTTTGATTGTAAGAGAGGCTAAAATTCACCATCTCCCAAAATGAAGGCTTTGAAATGTGCGTTGGTCCTGATGGACTTTTCTGGACTTGTCTCCTGTTAGGTGCTGAGATCCGCAGTGTGTGCACAGAGGCAGGCATGTTCGCCATCCGAGCACGTAGGAAGATCGCAACAGAGAAGGACTTCCTGGAGGCTGTCAACAAGGTCATCAAGTCCTACGCCAAGTTCAGCGCCACCCCCAGATACATGACCTACAACTGAGCGTGAAGGCGTGTGTGTGTGTATACGAGTGTGTCCACTCGTACTTTTTACCATCAAAGAAAAACAAATGTCAACGTCTTTTGTTCGCTTACAAATAAAGTTTATTCCAAATGTAAAATCTCAGTGCTTTGTTCACTGTCAAACAGTCATGTGGTAACTTTGAAGGCATCCGGTGTTTCTACTGTAAAAGCGCGACTGAAGCCTTGTCAAAAATATGAAAACAGTTTTTAAACTTAACAGACTTCTGTAACGTTAGACTCAAACACAAGTGCAATTGTACCATAACATACGTGATAGCGTTGGTCATTATCACTGGTTTAAATACAAAGTGCTCTTTGTGCGGAAGCCATTTTAAAGTCAAACTAGGAAAATCACAGGTACATTATAAAATAAAGGAGTTCGATTTAGCTTGAGTTTGAGAGTGCATGTAGACTGACTTGAACTGAACAAAGCCATCTTTAATGTGATCAGTATCACCTGTGATGTTCCTGAATGTCAAAATGGCTGCCGCGCACAAACTGCAAACTCGCACTCACTCATCCAGCATCAGGACACTATTAAATCACATTTGACACAAATTTTTCACGGTCACTTAAACAGCAGCAGCTCACTTTACATCATAATTCTTCCAGCACACAACTACAAATACTGTAAGAACAGTTTAAACAATAACTCACAAGCGTAGAGAGACAAAAGGAAGGCTTAATTCCTAATTAAACCCTCTATTTAACATGAGTCAGCTGAAACGGCATCGATACTGGTCAAAATCACTGAATTGGATATCGAAAAATGTAAAATCCGACATAATCCAATATACTATGCACAGACTATAAAAATGTAAATAAATATCAACAACAGCATTTCAGCTGAGTCATGTTGTGGACTGTTTATTTCTTCTTTATGGGAGGAGGATATTTGTTACAGTTGGAGAATTATGTCTGTGGAATCGCCGTGTTCACAGTTCATAATGACTATATCGAACTCGTATCGATATCGTTAGATTCTCCAGTTTGTGATATCAGTATTGGACATGAAAAAGTGATATTGTGCCATCATCCCTATTATTTTACTATAAAGCACCATGGAAACAGCTTGTCTCTCTCCAGCAGTCAGGCTGTGTTAGAGTCGCTCTTCTCTCAGGTTGGAACAGTGCAGCACGGCGTCATGGACTGTGGGGAACACCATGCATGTGCTCATGACTCCGGTGAAGAACTCTAACCTCTCCAGCTCAGCCAATAGGCTTCCTTGTAGATTAAAAGGGGGGGAAAAAGAGTCAGAGAACCAGTCAGACCACAGGTGAACTATGTGTTCATATTTCAGGATTTAGTTGAAGCTGCCTTCAGACAAAAATACTTAATTTTAAAAGCATTTGAATTTCTATTTAATTTAACTATTTATCTGATTTTTTTTCCCCCCTCTGGATTCCACTCATTTTCACTTTTACTTCTCAATACTAGTGAAATTTTTGGGACACAAACATTGGATTTATTAAGCTTTCAAAAATGTGAACAGAAGAATCAAACTGAAGTAGATTACGTCCGTTTATGCTTAATTACAATTATCGCTATACTATCATGAATTGCAGTATATTAGGGTCATAAAAACCCTAACCCAGTGATAAACTGATCATCCCAAGTATAACAAAAATCCTGATGATACTCACTGCTGCAGGCGGCGATCACCACCTGCACATTCACAGCCGAGTATTCCTTCATGACCTGCACACAAATACACAAACAGCAATTCACACAGCAATTCACACATACACACTGTGGATAAGATCATTATATTTTGTGCACAGCGTTTCCTAAACTGACAGTGTAACTGAAGTGAACAAAGAAGAAACCTGTTTGATGGCTTTGGCGCCCACAGAGTCGATGAAGTTGACGTGCGTCCAGTCCAGGATGATGGAGTGGACAGTGGCAGGAGGTTTCAGGAAGACCACGTCCTCTGAGTCTGATTGGCCGTGTCCGTCTGTTCTCTCCTTCACCGCGTGATTAGAGGACACGACCTCCTGAGTCGCCCCCTGCTTCCCCAACTACATGGATCAAAGATGAGGTCTTTTGTTAAGGGAATTATGACCACACTGATATTACAAGAACATTTTCTTGAAAAAGTCCCAAACCTGCACAAATCAAGCCATAATATGGAGGACAAAAGTGAGGGACAGCTGCCTAAAACCATCCAGGGGCTTGAAAAGTCTTGTCGATATAAATAATGATTAAAAGCAAAACTTCTTGTAGAACTTCTTGTAACTTGTAGCTTCTTTGGTCCACACAGAAATAATAGAAAATATTAAATGAATAAGAAAATATTGTTGTGTCCACAAACCAAAATTATTCAGTTTCAGTGATTACTTTGTTATATAGAGCAAAAAGGTTAAGAATTTACATTTGTAGTAAAGTTGACAGAGAACCCACTCGCTCACCTTGACACAAATCATTTGTGGGGAGTTGTTCTTGCCATTTCTCTTCCCCTCCTCCTGTTTTTTCCTGGCTTTTTCAGTGGCCTGTAAGAGTTCAGGGTTTACTCCTGTCTGGAAGTTTAAGGGGAAAAAAATCAAGATAATGTTCGAAATTCTAATTGTCTTTTTCTTTTCTTTTTTTTGGATACATCTAAATGTCTCAATGATTCTAATGTGCTTTCTATAACTTTTCCTATCCTGCAACACAGTCCCTTTGAAAAGATGTCATCATTTATCATATTTCTATGACACACGAGTAGCAAGAAAAATATGAATTAATTTCCCCCCCCAGAAATTGTAATTGTCTCTAATGGCCCTTTTCCACTATAGTTCCTGGCTCGCCTCGGCACGGCACGGTTTAGGTTACATCTCCACTACAAAAAAAATACCTACTCAACGTGGGCGGTCATCACTGCACGGCTGCTTGAAACTGTGTTGACTTCGTTTTGCACACAAACGAGTGACTAGTGACTTGTAAATCAGTTGTTTTCAGTGTAACTGAATCATATAAATCAGTTAATCAAAAATATTCGTTCAATACGTCCTCCATGACCGGAGCACAGACTCCGTCTGACACGGAAATACAGAGGCAGTGTGATGACTGTCGTGGACCTGACTCCTCTGTTCAATTATTTTAGACATTTCCCTGACAGTTGTTGGAGATTAACCCACGTTTTTTAGGATTGTTAAGTCTTTTTAACTGAACTACAGTTTGGCACCGTTCGGCTTGATCCTTGTGTCGGACGTCTCTTACTGTGACGGCACTCTGGCCAATCAGTGGACAGCAGTCTGGCGACGTCACGTATAGTATCTACAGTGTGCTTGGAACGCGGCCAGAGCAGGCACTAAAAAAGTACCTGGTACTCTGTGTAGTGGAAATGCAAGTTAACCGTGCAGTAGCGAGGTGAGGCGAGTAGAGCCGGTGGAAACACGCCATAAATGAGTCAAGGTCAAACGATCTTGTTAAGCAAGTGTCTGGTCTAAGAATACTGCAGAATCTAATTTCTAAGTATTAGTTAAGAACGAGCTGATACTATACTTTGGTATCAGTCTGATACTGGCCAACATCGCAGAATAAGATATCACAAGAAGAGTTTTGTGTCCAGGAAAAGAGAGAAAAATATTTTTGGTGTCCTGTTAGTCAAACTCTCCAGGACCGTCGACACATTTCGTATTGATGCCGTTTGTTTTGTCTGCATACATTTTCCCAACCAGCTTCCTTCAAGTCTTTTGCTTGTATGTTATCACAAGAAATGTGTTGGGGGAAAAAGTTTTTGACGCGTTTTCTTCACCCAACAAAACTGTGATTCACAATATTAATGTGATAACTGTAGAAAACCTGCTATCAAATGTTCTACCGCTCCTCTGCTTAAGTTCACACTGAAGAGTATGGGTTGCCCTCTCCCCTGCTCAACCTGTTGCCTTCTGTAAGGTGCTTCAGGTGCATCAAAGACAAACAGACAAAGACAGTTTCTTCCCTAGAGCCAGTTCATGATGATGCTAAACTGTATTGGGTTATGCAAAGAGGCATTTCTGTTCTTTGGACCAGTGGTTCTCGAAACAGGGGGTGTGGTGACGTGAAGTGTCCAGATTCATCTATTGAAATGAAAAACTGTGTGTAGGACTTTTTGTAAAATTAAATTTTTTCATTACCATTATCTTGTATTAGATTCTTGACTGACAAAAAAGGAGAAGGTGTGATTAACATTGCATATCATTTGTAGTACTCGCAATTTCCAACTCCAACCTCACCAAACGCAACATAATATTCCAGGTTTGGCTACCACCATACAAACACATTTACCATTAATATCACTTCTGTCACATTCGTTTCATAGTAAATCAGTCGTACAAATAGAAGTGCTTGATTTTTAAATCATTGACATGCGCAAAATTCCATCCTCGTTATCGACTGATATTGCTAACAATGGCCAACAACGGTCAGCTCAATATATACATTTGTATCCATGTCCCGCCCCAAACTTCAAAGTTCTGATGTAAATGGAACGCAGCATTAGACCAACACTCATTCACAAGAATTAGACAAACTAATACACAACAACACAATTAGAGCTAATTTTCTTGGTCGACCATTGGTAGGCTAATGTGCACGTTGAGCGTTTTAATGTAAATATTGATTATTTCCTTTTGCTTGGCAACATAAAATGTTGAGTTCCAGGTCTGTCCTATACTACAGATATATACAAAAAATCAACCATTAATGACTTTATAGCCATCATTAAACAGAGCGAGCTGCATATTTCAACAGGAACACAATGTGCAATGAGCTCTTGAATTATTCATTTTACATGTCTGCACAGTAGTGGAGCAGATCAACCAGTTGGTACACTGAATATGTTGATTTACAACACAGTCCTTAATCGACCTGCAACACCACCAAAATACATTATAAACCGTTTCTTAACTATGACTTTAACAACAGTGCAGAGCCTGACGCTCATTAACAACAACTTAAGAACAAACTTATTGTGATTCTGAAAGGGCACAAACAGCAGGAGAGCATGGCAACATCTGACGGACATATCTCACTGACCGTTAGTCAGATCGACCTAGGATTTTGGATATGGATTGAGCATGGCCCGATGGTGTGCATCATTGATTTTTTTTCATTTTCACTGATTTATCACGATACACCAGGCAGTGGCACTTGTCTTCAGGATTGTCTTTCATAGTAAGCACAGTCCCCCCCCCAGGCTACTTTTAAAACAATGCATCTGCAAACACTGTGTCAAAAACTTTAAGGACTGATGAGTATTTTATTGTGACATAGCATAGTTTTACAGTGAGTGAGTGTTTTAAAAATGCATGGATGTGGCCACAATGGACGCGGTTCTACAGGTTGCGAATAGCCTACTGCGTGTGTGATTAACGTTACATAACATTTGTAGTACTCGCAATTTCCAACTCCAACCTCACCAAACGCAACATAATATTCCAAGTTGGCTACCACCATACAAACACATTTACCATTAATAGCACTTCTGTCACATTCGTAGCCTACTGCTCTCTTCATATTGGTGAAATACCCTTCGATAATGTAGACAATAGCCTACTGGTAACAAACGATGTTTAATGTATTGACCCATGTCATAGCCTAGCTCGACAGTAGTTCATTAGCCCAAATAGCTCAACAGTTGAAGATTTTTTAATTCATTTACATAGGACATGTATCGCAGCACTTCACTGTTTCCAAAGGGACACGTTTCAGGGGAGCTCCACCCCATGTCAAATTGTGTGGATCGGTGCATAGGTCTCACTTTGGTGATAGTCACGCCAGGAATACACCATCAGTAACCCAATTCGGGCTGGATTTCCACACCCGAGTAATCTCATCTCACCTGGAAGTCTATTGTGGTTCGATGTTCGAATAATATTCTAATAGTTTCAAGCGAATATCAATGTGCATTTGTGCTGGATGGTGTGTTTACCATGAAAAGTGTTTTATGGAGTTGCAGATGTTGGCATGCAAATCTGAGATTTAGCTTTAGACGTTGCAGTGGTCTTAGCATGCTAATACATACTTCCTACGGGCACTGCACTAGTTATATGAATTACAATTTCACCTGAATAGCATTACCATCAGCATCAGCCATGAACACTGACGTGACTTCTGTTAAACTACAGTGTGATCACACTTCACTACAGAGTCTGCCCTTTCAAATTAAGCATGGTTCAGCCATCTAGGTTCAGATTTTCTGTTTTTCCCACAGCAACTAAACAACCAATGAAATCACAAACAGCAACAAATAATTATGTGTATCTGGAAAGTGGTAATGATGGGCTGCTGCGTGACAACATTTGTCTGTACATGGGACACACACACAGTGGGTAGGATTACCTTCTTCTTGAGAGAATTCACGTAAAGGTCAGAGTTGGCAAAATAGATTGAAGAGTTGGAGTGGAAAATCTTAATGCCGTTATATTCAGCTGCCTGGGAACAAAAAATGTCAATGATGTTCATAACTCCCACCATCAAAGCTGCTGGGAACATTTTGTCGTCCTGGATTTAAAGTTTTATGACTCACCTCCTCATACTCATCTACATCACAGTACAGCTCAGTACCAGGAACTTGGCCTAAAATGCCACTTTTGGGGCTGAAAAAATAATGTGGCATTACATGATATGTGACATTAGGTGTACATAATCAATCAATGAATAGTGGGAACAAATACAAACACATTTGTATTATTAGTACCTCTGAGTTCTATAGATGACTGTCAGGATGGCAAACGTGATGGACACTAAGAGGCCATAATCCAGGCCCAACAGCACAGATGCTACAAAGGCTACGAGCCAGATAGCCTGAGACAGAAAAGAGAAGAGAGAGACATTAAATGAAAGAAAAAAAGAGAGCAAACAGCTGCATCCTGCTAAGAGAGGAAACTCAACTGCATCTCATACATTTTCAGTTACAGCAGAAATGCTGCTGTCAGTGAAATAGTGTGGCTCAAATGTGTTTTAAATATACTCTTGATATAAAGTATATAGTAACACAATTCCAATGATTAAACAAACAGTTTTGAAGGGGATTTTGACCAGTGAGAACTTACTTTACAATCATTTGGATTAAATGAAAGAGGGGAACAAAGATAAGATATGTTGGATAAACATGTCCAGTGTCGTACAACACTTTATCCAATCAGGAGCCAGAACTTTACAAAGGGCCGGTCCTCTCTGCTTATGAGATTATAGGTTTGTCGGTGAATACATGCCCTGCCCCCTAACCAAACATGCCTATGACATGTGCTATGACAGGAAGTCAACAAAAAAGCCCAACATCACTGACAGGAATCTTTGAGTGTTAAAAATGAAGTGTTAAGGGAAAGAATAAAGAATCAAGTACAATAGTGAGACTGTTGAGGTATAGTTTATACATTATATCTACACATACAGACACATAGACATATATATACATATGTGTGTGTGTGTGTATATATATATACACACACACACACACACACACACACATATATATATAGACACATATACATATATACACAGAGAGAGCGAGAGAGATAACTCACTGACCAGTTCAATCTTGCTGGTCCTCCACAGATGAGGAATGTCCCGGACCTGTTTGAACATCCCCACCAAGTTGACCATGATGATGGCGGCCAGAGCAGACTGAGAAACACAACACAAAGAAACATCAAATTATTATTACATATATTTCAAAAAATAGATGTTTTCAAAGTGCTTCACACACATAAAAACAGAAAGTACCTAGTGCAATTTCAAATTGGACATTGAGGTAGTTTCAAAAATGGACATTGAGGTAGCTTGTATTATTGACAAAGGACGTTTGTTCCAAAGCTGTAGAGCCCAAAAACTGAAAGCTCTCCATCTCAACATTTGCCCTGGTTGCCCTGAGCAACAGCCGGGTAGCAGAACAAAGAGAGCAAGGAAAAGAATACGGAATAAGAAGGTCTGCCAGGTACTGCAACATAAGGTCAGCTCATCAAGTGAAACATGGGGTTTTATTAGTTGTATAAGGTTTGAATTATGTGTGTAATAAATAAAACACAAATGTCGGCAGCTTCGTCACGGCTTCACCCACCTGAGGCAGTGGCTGGAAGACAAATCCAATGGCCACCACCACCAGCAGCACGATAAAGGACGCCAGCAGCCCCGCAACCTGTACACAAACTAAATGTTAACTGTGTCAACAGCAGCTCCTTATTCCAGTTCACGACCCTAGGGGAAACCAGTTAGATTGGTGCGAGTGTGCTTTTTTTATTAACCTGTGTTTTTCCTCCTGTGCTCTCCTGCACCAGGCTTCTCGACATAGAGCACGTGATGGCAAAGGTGTGGAAGAAAGAGCTGATGAAGTTACACAGACCGAAGGCAATCAGTTCCTGATGGAACAGATTCAACATGGAATGAAAAAATGTGAAGTTGCTTCTGCTCCAGTTTTTACAAATAGGCCCAACAGAGACCAATGTTTGCAGACGAAGCAAATCACAATCACCAGGGTTAGACACATCATCAAGCACAGACACAGAATATATGGAAATATCGCTATCGTAACATGAGACAATTTATGGTCTAAGATTTTAGATATTGTGATGAGATGACTTTTCCTGGTTTTAAAGGCTGTTTGAAAATCATCCTATTTGTGAAATACAGTAGTATTACAAATCAAATATTTACATTATTACATTATAATATTATACATTTTATTTTATTTCTAATTATTTGCCAATGAAAGTGACTATAAACCATATTTACCGTTTCTAAGACCGGTAAATATCCTTCATTTAACATTTAAAAGCCAAAGAAATGAAATATAACTGTATTTTATACAGATCATATTAAATGGTAGATAGAGTGTGTTTACAGTTTATTGTTACTCTCCTCTGAGAAGCACAAGCATCTCAAAAGAAAACTTTTCATGAGTCCAGAGAAATAACATGTGTGCTGCTTCATAGCCCCATATATATATCTCGTTTATCAGGATATAGCCTAAAAACATTGAGATGTCATTAAGAAGCTATACCCCCCAGCCTGACAGAAATATTTATTGATTTATATCGTTATATACATAGATATCAAATTATATTTAAAAAAGGTATATCGTGATGATAACGTCACTCAGCCTTAGTTCAACATGGGATTTTTCAGATATTGCATCATACAGCATGTTAATACTGCAACACAGTCTTCCAATAGTTCCGTCTGAGCAAACTCTGACTGTAAAACCATGTGACTGGTGTTTACTTTTCTTTGTCAAAGGCCAGCTTGAACAAACCAAATACAACAATAAGGTCTCTGACACAAGCACGAGTCCTTGAATCTGAGTGCAGTTTGCAGCTGAAAACCTGTGTTTGGTCAGAGGAAAGGAAGTTAATATCTTACAACATGTATTTGAGTTTCTGTTCCTGCTTTTCATTTTTATTCTCAGTCTATTTTATTTTGTTTGTTTAGAGTAAGCTTTTTATTTTTCCTAAGTACGGCAAAGACAGTTTTGTCAGTATTGTGAACGAATGACCTTATTTTGAGACGTGTATGATGTTTTGTTGGTCACAAAGAGCTTTGGAGGTGAGATGAACTGTAACTCAGACTGTATGGTGTGTTTTGAATAGGTAACTAGACTAATGCTAAGTAAATAGACTAATGCTTGTTAGCAATTGAAAATTTGAATGTTTTTTATGTGGAATAATACACTTTCTTTCACTTTCTTTATGTTTTTCTTTTTCAAAACCTTGTCCCAGTGGCAAAGAGAACAACGTTGTTAAAGGACGTATTAAAAAAAAGAAGAAGAAAAGATTACTCTGCACTCACCTGGTTGCCGTCCACACTGTAGCAATGCTTAAGGGCAAAGATCTTTGCAAGTGAGATGCCCATTGAGAATCCTACGATCGCTACAGCGAAGGCGTCTGTGATCAGGTTGGGTAACAGAGAGAACTCTGGGACAGCAGGGGGAAGAAGCCTGAGACGCATGAGAAAACATTTCAGCTTCATCCATCCCAGTGTTCTGACATGTTATGATGGCTCCTTTCACAGTTTGATGTGGAGAAGCAGATAAAAACAAAAGGTCTTTTTTGTTTTGCATGTTCACATATCACAGTCAGAAAAACCCCCAGGCTATAGAAGCGGACACAAATAGGGATAAATTGAAGTGATACAGGGCCAACATAGACCAATATTCTCACAGCTTAGAACATACCCTGTGGGTATCTTCCCAACCACATCCACCTTGTACTCTTCTGACAGAGACATGCCATACGAGATACCAGTGGACACGATGACGACAATGATCTCTCCTGGAATTGGGATGGGTAGTTTTTTCTTGAATCGTTCATTGATGACTTTGATTGCATACAGGAATACAATACACACAAGGCCCAGGATGAGAGTGGAGACGTTGGTGCTGGTGATGTCACTGAAAACAGCTTTGACCATCTGGGGCATGAGAAACAGGACAATGACACAAATAAAGATAAATTATAGGTGAAAAATACACTAACTTTCACACAGCTTAGCCTGCTTTATCTAGCCTGGTGCAATAACCCTGTTTTTCCTGTTATGACATGTTTAAATTTGTTTGTTTGCTGTTATTAAAGTGATACTTCAACTTCCATAGAGAAAATCATAATTTTTAACTTGTGGGGACCCAGGAGCTGCTGGTCAACTGCAACATTGTTTGGTGAATTTTGTTGCAAACACCGAAGTTACTAAATAAAACTCTGTGACAGAGGCAGCAGTGGATCGGCAACTCCTTTTTTTGTCGTTATGTAAAATTTCTAATCTTCTCTACGGACTTTGGTGCAGGGAGAGCAATTTCCAAACAAATACAAGCTGGAGTTTCCACTAGATCAGGTGAGAAAAAGGAAGCAAATACACATTATTCTCAAGATATAACTTAATGAGGTGAATATTTTATTGGGACAGCCTTTCATTTTGACTAAAATCTGTTTTCCCTTGAGTTTCTCAGACATGTTCCCAGCAATGACAATGTACTGGAGGTGCTCACAGTGCATTCAGTGTTGCTGACTGTGTCAGTAACATACAGCAACACTGAATTATCATTTAAAGGGGACATATTATACCCTATTTCTCCAAGTTAACCTAGTTCCCTGGTGTCCTAATGAACATGTCTGTGACATGCTGTGGTCAGTTCAATCACCCTGCCCTGTTCAGAACGCTGTTTAGTAGCGTTAAGGTCCACCTTAAGAAAAAGTAAAATGAAACTTAAGGGACAGGAAATGACATCAGACACAGAGGCTACTGGGAGCTAACAACAATTAGCATTTGGAAAAGTGATCATTTGCAGGCACATTGTTGTCATATATAACATGTATCCACCGGACAGATAAATCCTCTGAGGCTGGAAGTTTGTGTAGGACTCTGTGCTGCACTGTGAAGCCAAGAATAGAACTTTTCGCAGACTTCCGGTTTTCGGATACTGTTGCCCTAGCCAGCACTCTTGACTGGTAGGGCCTCCAGAGTCCCAAATATAAGGATTTAAATGATTATAAAGCTGATTTTACATAATATGTCCCCTTTAACTATCATTTAAGGCATTAAGAAAGGTTCAAGTTCCTTATTTTTCAGGTGTTTAAAAAACCTTCAACCTTCCCACCTTTACACCCTGTACAAGCCATTACACTCACATAAATAGCAGAGAGGGGCCCACTAAAACGACGCGTCTTCACACCTAGCAGGTACTTTAGCTGGGAGATGCACACATGCATAGATGCTGCTGTAGTGAAGCCTCGTACCAGGGGCTCAGTGAGGTAGATCGCTACAAAGCCAAACCTGAGAAGACCGAAGGTGATCTGTAAGGAAGGCAAAAGAAAGGTGTGGATACTTCAACATGTTCCATTACTTTGAGTAAACATTGATTTTTGAGCATGGAAAGTGCACTTGGGAGTTGAAGGCACAGTGTGTGGTTTGTTTCCAGACTTACTTGGATGATTCCCACCAGGGTTGAGAGAACCACAGCCACCTGAACCCTCCTGGCGTCGCGGGCCTCCACGTCCAAGACGGCAGACACATTGGATCCATTTGCAGGCAGGACAAAAAACATAGAGTCTGGTGCTTCCCTCACCGCAACACCACCGATCATCAGACTTATAACTGCAAAAGTTCCTGAGGAACACAAACACAGATGCATATGTGATGTTTGATTTTGACAGTCTGTGGTTTTCATTTAATTACTTCATGTTAGCGCAGAGAATTAATGCAATGCTGCTGCCAATAATTCACCTAAACCGCACGTGTTGCACCCTATACTCTTCAGAGGGTAGAGAAGTCCTCTATCTGTTACAATCTCTCCATTAGATGTCACTAATTCTAACACAATACAAGCTTCAGGTTTTTGGGTTACAGATTCAAACTAAGATGGAACATTAATCACATATGTTCATGATAATAACTACTATAAAGTAATGTAAGGATGGTAACTTAGAGATATGAATTGTTTACGTACTAATTTTTTTTCAGCTGGCACAGGACATAGAACAACAAATATCAAGCTATTTGATATTTGTTAACTACGATGTTTAAATTTGCAAACTGTTCAGCAAATAGCAATGGATTGCTAACTGCACTGTTTACATTTGCAAATTGTTCAGCAAATAGCAAGCAATGGCGAGCTGCTAATTGTGCCGTTTCAGTTTGCACATTGTTCAGCCCTATTCTTCAAAACACAAAGTCAATGGTTTTTGTAACTACCAAACCCTTCTGGCTGGTCAAGACTTATTTTCACAGCTGCCATTTTGTCTCGTCATAGTCAGAAAAGAATGCTAGTAAGAGTTACTGATAATTACTGTTAGTATTTTTACATGTAACATATAGGGCATTTTATTTTATATGTCAGTGCATCTCTTATAAAGTGTATTCATTGAATTATGTCATGGCATAATGAGCACAACACTGTGCAGTTAAAGGTAAACGTTAAAAATATTCTCTCCATTTTGGAAATGAAAAATACATTGATTTTTTATATATATATATATATATAATAAATTATCAATAATAACATAAATTAAATTAATTTAGCCAAAGGATCCAGCTAGCAAGGATGAACATGAAAATATTTGATTAATTGTTTTATTACAAACTATTGATTGGTGAATGTGACCATTTGTAATTTTAATAAAAAGGTACAGAATTGAAAAATGTTATATCAAAGATTCCTCTAAGTTCAACACACTGTGGATACTGCAGAAGTGATGACATTTTTCCAGGGTCTTTGAACGCATTTTATTAACTGTTCCTCGCAACTCAACATACTGTGAACCCTGCATTATTTCCATTAGCTCTCACGCACCGGATTATTTGAATATTAGACAAATAATCCTGTCTAATATTCAAATATCATTGTTGTGAAGGCCCAGAGTAACCTCAGCTTCAACCCCTATTTGCATGTAATCCTTGATACCACTTTTTGTGTCAGATATAATACTAATTCTTACTGACACAGATATCACTTTTACCTCTTTTAACCAACTTTACCACCTTGTTGTAACCAATAATTTCAAAAGCATAATGCACTAACTGTGTGGCAGACATTTGCAGCAACATCGTGGGGTCATATGACAGTGATAGGTGTGATCAGTGAAGCATGTCATATTTAGGGTTTATGTATCAGATTTTACATTTTTCTTTTTCCATTCTAGAAATTTTGGACCCATACTGAGGATCATATAGGCCCATCCCTTACTGAACCTCACTGCAGGAGAACAAACTGTATCACCTAACTGCGTCCAGACTTGGTGCTGTGCCGCACCATGATCTCCACTTTTCATATTATGTGTATCCCTCTGTGTGAACAGGCCACATAGCTCAACACCTGAAAAGCAGCCTGGCAGCTATTCCCTCGCACTCTCAGCCAGAAGTTTGAAGGATCAGTTCCACAGTAACTCACAGTAAGACGGAGCTTTGTGTAAAGGCCATTTTTATGTGGCAAACACCTGCTTCCTGTTGTGCATTCATTCTACAGTTCAGAATCTTCAGTTCACTACCTTTGTTTCAAAAGGTTGAGTCAGTTAAACTTATTGTACCTTTTAATGAGTATGACTCATGGAGCTGGCATTTGTGATGAACCTGGAGTGAACTCCACCAAGGAAACAGCTGAAGTTGTGAGATGTCGTGTAGTGTAGCAACAGCTTAACCAGCTGAGGACATAGTTCTTACTATACAGTTGAGTTTTCTGTGGGTGTGGGTTTTTTTTTTTTTGCTGATTTTTCACGGTGATTTGCACAGGGCCTATAGTTATCAGGTTCAGCCCTGATCAGCAATGATAAAAGAGATAGAGTATATACAGGGGGTGGATAGGCTAATTGTTGCCTCTGCCCTCCTGCAAACATAAGTTACACATCATTGGAAGAACAAAGGTACTTCACCTCGGTCTGTAACCTCAGTGACTCGTTCTAGGTTTAGCATCAAATGGCATCCATCTCCCTTCAAAGATCATTCAAACATCTTTTAGTGGGGATCAAGTTTGAAGAGACTAAACTTGTGATTTGGTTTGCCTTTCCTCCAGTACTGCGGAAAGGGATTCACAACATGTTCCTATACGCCAGGTACACCCTGTGCTTAAAAATGCAGAAAAACTTGCCTGTGTGGATACTTCCAACAAATATTTATTTTCAATGGAGACACGTGTCAGAAGTAAACCGCATTTCTTGCAATGCCCGTTTTGTTGGGCTCGTCTGTGTCGCACTTACTGTAGATAAGAATGTCAAATATTTTGGAATGCAGCCTCTTTCAGCACGTCTTTTGATACAAGTTCACCAAATCCACACATCTCTGCAACTGATTAAAATGTATTTCATATGTTTCTGAAGTGATTCCTCATTATGAGGCTGTTCCAACAAGTTTCTAACGGTTTTTTTGTTTTTGTTTTTTTAAATATTTAAAATATATTTTAAAAAATCCAAGGTAATCTGGAGATTTCTACTTGCTTAATAAAGTCAAAAAGTTAAAGTTTTAACTTTAACCCAAAATTATTGGGGGGTTGCGTTTTTCAGTGTTTTCTGCAATCCAGGGTTTTTGTTTTTGACAGTTGTCAGTTTTATTTAAGCACATTCAATTGAAGGCACACATTTTGACTGTGTTATGTTTGGAGAGGCTATATTTATTTTGGCAAGGCATTTTATTTATTTGCTTTCATCACAAAGCTAAAAGACACCTTGTCTTCTACTTAGCCTTATTTTATCATTAGCAGAAGCAGCTCAATGTAGCATTTCACTTGTTGCTCATTGTTAATGATATGGACAGTGGTTCAATTTAGCTTTTCTGATTAGTAAATAATTTCCAAGACATATTTGGTAAATGAATCACAACTCCATTTTGTGCATGTTATTTAAATGTAAACATTAAAAAAAAATCTCCCATGACCCATCCGTGGGTGCCAACCCAGTGTTTGGGAAACATCGGTTTAACGCGTAAAAGAAAATCTCAAATATTGATACTACTGAATAAAAATAAATAAATGACGCGAAAGCCCAACTTCATGAGATGACCTTTTTGCTAACATCTGTTCCTACCAGCAGTCATGTCTTTGCTGAAAGTGTGCCTACCTGTCTCATACAAGTTCTTAAGTCTGTCAGGTGTCACTGCAGCCCAAGCTCATTTCTCACCTACTGATATGTGTCTGGACGTGCCAAAGAAGGTGTAGAGCAGGACGGGGTAGAATGATGAGTACAGACCATAAACTGGAGGCACAGCAGCCAACATGGCGTAGGCTAGACCTGTGGGCCAGAAGACAGAGAAACGTACATTACTGTACAGAAGAGTGATTGCATCACAAACTCAGAGCTGCAGATCTACCAAAACAAAGACAGCACGAAGTCAATAACAGCTCCTCAGGATTTGGCAGCTGCTTCTACACACTCTTTAACCTTTATGTCATTCTACATAGCAAGTGTACAACAGCAGTGGTGCTGCTGCTGTGAACTGCTGGACACTGACCTTGAGGGAGCTGCACCACTCCCGTGCTGAGACCGGAGACCACATCTGAGAACAAGTACTTCTTGACTGGATAAGATGGCAGCCATGTCAGAATAGGTAGGAAGCTCAGAGCTGCCGCTTTGGCTCTCGCTGATGAACACCTACAGCATGAGACAGGAAATTCATTTTCGCATCACTCATATAACAAATCTACCCATCAATACCTGAAATGCAAATTTGAGTCAATTTGATTGATACGATCCAAAAGTCCTATATCCTTGGATTGTATCGGATGTTACATTTTTATCTTTCAATCGTTTTTTCCTTCTGCTTTCAACAGAAGGAGCCACAAAGTGTAATAATACGCTTGATCTAAAGTTTCTGCATTGCATGAGTGTCCCCGTTTTTTGGGGGGGGGGGTTTTTTAAGCATGCCATAAAGTCATGTGTGCTGATTAATTCTTCGTTATGGGAGAATAACTTATTTTTGGGTTTCTGACGCACACAGATCTTTGAAATTGCTTTAAATTGTTATGCACCAGGACAAAAGTGTCTTTGCAGTTTGAAGGGTCGAAATTGACTGTATCGGTATCTGTAGATACTTGAAGTTGTGATATTGGTATAGATATTGGACACAAAAAAGTGATATCAAACTATCCCAAGTTGTGTGGGAGTTTGGTCAGGTAATATGTAGGAGGCCCTGGCCCCTATCCGCAAACATTTAATCAGGTCACATTAAAAGTGATCCACCTTAAGTGAAAGCTATGATAACAATAATAAACCAAGGAAGAAATCTAGTTGATGCTACAATGTTGCATCATTCTCCCATTTCCCATAGTGCTTCTCAGCTTGATGTAATAAGATACAAACCACTGAACAAACCAAGAAGTACATTTCTCCATCCAAACGCTTACCGGAGGTGATGTGCCAGCCTCTGTTTGAGGGTGACAGAGTTTTCTTTGGGTTTGAGAAGCTTTGCTCGGAGGGCGGCTTCATTGTAGACAGGACGCTCGATCCTGTACATCAGCTGTGAGACTGTGTCCATCCTGGCAGCCACATCGTCTTGCTCCATACCAGAGACAGTATGAGAGACAGTATGTCTCTGCAGTTAATTCGCTCCCCGAATCTCCATCATCGTCCCAAAGAGTATGTGTTCAATTTCTTCTACTGCTCCAACTTAAAATCCATCTGCACATGAGGAAAGAAGAGACAGTGTTTATCAACAACAGTGCACTTTGCCTTTTTGGAGTGATAGAAAGTGATGATAACCAAGCAGGCCTCAGTGTTTTGTGCATTTTGTGCTGATAAGAGAGAATTGTGTGGGATTTCAATTAGTTAAGGTAAATGTGTTATCTGATTATCAGTTAACATTTGGTCTTTTACCAAAGGTTTACACAATATTATAGGTTGGATAATCCATGACCTATTTTGGGGACAAACACTTCCTCTGTGTGGACTATAAAAATTTGACAGAAATGCTAAAAAAAAAAAAAATGAAGCAGACTTGATAAAAGTCCCCTGTTACATCAAGATGAAATTGACCACACATCCAAAAAATGTAGTACCTTCGTCTGTTATGGCGCGTTTCCACCAGATCTACTCGCCTCGCCTCGGAACAGCACGGTTAAGATGTGTTCCCACTAGCATAGCACCTGGTACCAGGTACTTTTTTTAGTTCCAAGCATGCTGAGTGGGTACTGTTCGTAATGTCACCAGACTGCCGGCCACTGATTGGCCAGAGTGGCTTCACAGGAAGAAACGACACAAAAATCAAGCAGAACAGTGCCAAACTGTAGATCATTTAAAACTACTTATCTCCAACAATTACCCGTCTAAACATGTCTACAATCTCAATATTTAACAGAGGAGTCTGGTGTATTTAAGGACAGCACTGCTGATCACGAACGGCGAGCAGCATAAATCCTGCAGCTGTATTTCAGTCCAGTGCCTGTGTCAGACGCAGTCTGGGCTCCGGATACGTCTGACACAGGAATCAAGCCTAACACTGCTGAACTGTAGTTCAGTTAAAAAGAGTTCACAATCCTAAAAATATGGGTTAATCTCCAACAATTACCAGGAAAATATCTTTAAAAAAAGGATGTTTAAGGATATTGAATTAAACATAAACAAATAATTGTGGAAGGGAAAGAAAAAACTATTTGGTTTCTTAATGTCTATTTCAACATCTGTCTATAAATGCAAGGGGTGTCTGTCTGGCTGCTTTTATTCAAATAACTGTCCAACAGGTCACTTGACCGGCTTCAAACTAGTAAGGTGACTTAACAAAGGGCACCAGTGTGTGCAGTGGCGACTTAACGTTGTTTGAATAAGAAAAGAAAGTAGAAATGCATGACCCCTAACCCTAACCTGCATGCAATGAGAGTTTTTAAGGACTGTGATGTGCACTGAAACAATATGACACACCGACTGCTTGTTGTTTCTTTTCCTGAGTACGAGCTTCTTCTGTTAAGTGTAATCATAAAATTCTATGCCACAGACTACTGTCCTGATCTAATATCAGAATACTGCTGTCAATGTAAACACAGTCACAGACATTATATTGTTTTTCAGAGGGGAGTGGAGGAAGAATACAGATGAAGACAGTAAGGCACACTAAATTCAAGGACCAAATGTGCTGACACAGCTCCACCTTAACTGATTTGCAGCATCAATAAAAGCATCCGACCAAGTGATTGTTCTTGGGTTCGTGGGAAAACCAGTTTTTGTAACTTTCTTTGGTGAGCCAGAGATCTTGGAATGTGCATTTCCCAGGCGTCGTGAGAGCAAATGCTCTCTCTTGCTTAATGTTAGTGGCACATAACAGAAAATGCTCACGTCAACAGCAGAGAGAGACTGCACACAGTACCCACAACCCTGCTAAAAAATTACGACTTGACATTTGTTCCGTGTAGGCCTGGTCTACGTACATCAAGCAATGCAGGACACATGAAACACTAGGTGGTCTCGTAACAAACAATGGCACATCAGCGTGGGAAACATTTACCTCAATATCAACTTCACGACTTGAACAAAATTCAAGCACTTTCAATGACCCATTTCTATTTAGGGAAATTTTCAAAAACCTCTGAGGGAAAATTATTTCAGAATTGACAAACTTTTTTTATATATCCAAATAGTGTTATTTGGTTTTATTTCTTAGATGAAGATTTGCTCATTTCGTGCACTTGATGTGAACTGTGAAGTTTAAAAAATTAATAGTAATTAAAATGGTTTACTTGTTCTAGTTCAGTATCACCACATGCTTCACTTTGTGCAAATTAATACGAGGCCACTTTTGTGATTTTACTGCCATCTAAGGTTAAAACACTGACACTGGTTTGGTGTAAATCACGCAATTATAATTAAAGCAATTTATAGTAATACATTTGTATCAATAATAGTCAAGTACCAGCTACTCTGACGTGGTGAACCCTAGAGCTGAAACGATTAATCGATGAATCGATTACTAAATTAATCGCCAACTATTTTGATAATCGATTAATCGGTTTGAAGCTTTTTTCATGATTAAAACAAGATTTCTGATCGTTTTAGCTTCTTAAATTTGAATATTTTCTTGGTTTCTTTGCTCCACAAAACAAAGAAATCATTAAAACTGAATCATTTTGGTTTGTGAACAAAACAAGACATTCGAGAACATCATACTTTCCAGCTTTGACAAACACTGATCAAAGTTTTTTTTAACATTTCCTGACATTTTATGGACCAAACGATTCATCGATTAATCGAGAAAATAATCGACAGAATAATCGATCAAATTCAGCTCAGGGTCCCATCTAGGCTTGGGTCAGTGCTTGTCAGGGACAAGAAGGCTGCAGGGAATCCTGCAGAATTATTCCCAGTTCTGAAGTGAAAAAGCCTCTTGTATATGTGAAAAGTCAGGTAAGCTATCTACTTCAGTAACCTCCAGCTAACTACCTTCACAGATATGTTCCAATGTTTCATCTCTGTATTTGTTGGTTGGTTACATTGCTAATTGCCATAATTATCCCCAAGAGGATCATTTTCATTTGTAATCCCTGAACAGATCATGTAACAGTGTCAGCCTCTTTCTATCGCTTGTCATTTAAACTGCTCAGCTGATATTATCATTAACAATTTTTAAAAAAAACACCAGAAAACAATGACAGCATTAACTGAACTGTAGTGAGAGAACTTAGAAATGTACCCTCAGTCACTGGCATCACATGCTGCCACCGGAAAAGCCTCCACGAGATGCATGTGACGATGTTTGCGTCTTCTCTCAGAGACATAACCCTAATGTTGGGGTCTCCATTTCAGGCACCACTATCCAGCCCCGCTACCCTCACTGTGACGTGTGTTTATTTACCTTATAACCCCGCTATACTGCGAGCACTAAAGCTAACACAGAGATGCTAACAGAGTGTGGCAGCGCTTACCAACATCCTCCTCCAGCTCCTGTGAAGATACCGCCGCCGGCAAAAGAGAACACCAATTTATACCGGCAGCTTCTTCGCGTTGAACATTAACTGTGGCGACGACCTTTCCGTCTGACCGCAAACACACAGGAGCGACGATTTATGGCACGCCAAAGATTGACTATAGCGACAGGATGAATGACTCTGGAGTGAATCTCTTCTCACTAGCTACTCTCCGGTTAGCAAACACGGGCGTCTGTGCTCGCGCATGCGCTCTCGCTCGCTCTCTTTTTCAGTGGGTTACTAATTCAAACACAACATCTAAATGTATGCTTTTTTGAATGTGTTTGAACGAAACAGTTGATAAACGCAGGTGTTACAAACACATTGATAAAGGCTAAGCTTAACGTGATTAGCAACACCTGTGTTTACCCATATTTTATGATGAAAACGGATGCTGTGTTGGGTTTTATTGGCTGAAAGGGGAATTCTGGTATTTTTTGACCTGGTCCTATGTTCATAAATGTGGGTGTGTATGTGAACACTACTGAATTGGTGTAGTCAATCACTTCAGACAGCAACAGCTGCAGCGTAACCTTACTTTTTTGTATTTTTCGGTGTACTGATTCTTTATTTTCATGTTATGACTGGAGGGCAGAGCTCGCCTGACTCACTGTCACTGAGTCACTGAACTGAAACTGATTCAGTTCAGTTCTTTCAGCTCTCGTCAGTGCTGTCCCTAAATACACTAAACCCCCCTCTGTTAAAATAGAGATTAACAAACAGTTTCTGTCATTTTGAACTGATCAAAAGTTTGGCATTTGGGGGAAGAAAGGATTGGCAATTTATAAAACTGATAAGCAGTTTGACATATGCTAAATGAAAAAAAAAAATAATCACACTAAAGAATATATAATTGTTTGTCATTAATATTATACTACAGGAAGGTAAGATAATTATTTTATACAATAAAAAACATCAAATGAGACCTGTAAGGGAGAATACATTCTCTTATAAAAGACCTATTAAAGCCATTTTGATTAAATATGCTCAATAAAACTGTAATCATATAGAAACGCATTAAAAAATATACTATATAATACAAATCGGAATAATTTTATTGCCAATTTACCTTTGATATTTTGTGCATTACAAACACAGGAATAAGAAAATAGAAGAGAGATGAAAGTAGACAATATAACACAACAAAGGAAACATACAACAACATTAGTGCAGGATCTGAATACATGTGTACAAACTGTAGGTGTTACACATCGGCAAATTTGTATTTGTCATTTCCTGTTTTATTTTGGTGAAGGTTCCCCTTCAGGGTTGTCTGCACTGTCACTGTCTTTACCCTGGTCCTGTCTGATTTCTGAGTATTTGCAGCTGGTTTTATTCCCTGATTGTCAGCACCTGGTCCCGATTCCCTCTTCCTTCTTAATGCATGATGATGCATATACAACATGGATGTATTATATGAACTGGATAGAGCACCGCCCCCTCTGCCTTGAAGACAATTTGTACATGGTGGCCACTGTGGGTACTGCAACAGAAAACCCATAAAAGCCCAAAAAGAAATTTTCCCATTGACTGCAATAGTAAAAGAGATGCCTGTAAAAGTGTCCACAGGACACCTCGAGACATGGACACGGGCTTTTATAGATCTTTATATGGTAGTGACACTACTGCGCATGCTCTATGGGCCCCATAACCCGGAAATAAACGCGGAAGTCCAAAAAATTTTGGGGCATATGCGCTGGGTGAGCAGCTTCATAGGACATCCATGATATACAATGATACACTGCGATCTAGTGGCGGGATGCCGTCATTTTGCTGGTAACGCAATCGCCAGGCATTGTGGGAAATGTAGTATATATAACACACGCCTTAAAGCAGCATAGACCTATTTTAACACAGATTTTTAAGACCAATTAATCACTCGCGGGACACATAAAATTACGCGGCGGGCCACATCTGGCCCCCGGGCCTTGAGTTTGACACGTGCTCTAAAAGATCAACTTTCTGTTTTTTGTTTAGTGCCTTTTCCTCATGACCTCGTGCATTCCTTTTTGTTCCTGTGTTTTTATGAGCGTAATAAAGACTATTTATTTATTTTACATCTCTGAGTCCGTCTCGTGGCTTTGGATCCTTGTCCTGTTCTGTGCACCCTGACACTAGGTATAGGATTATAGTCAATATAAAAGGCACATTATAGTAATACTTGTAATTTATATATGTATGAATTATGAAGTTGCTGCAGCATTTTGACTGCTTATGACATGGTTTAATAGCAGACACATTTTAAGTCCAAATATCTGACTGGGATGGTTTTTGGCAATGTAACAATAATGTAATATAATAACAATCCACATTACATCTTATAGTTCTAAATCCCTGGGATATAAATTATATATTTTTAATGTTGACTCGGATTACATGAAAATATGTGAAACCATCTTACTGAGAAGAGTTCAACGATGACTGGTGCGTAAAAGGAGTGGAGTCGTGTTTCTGGAAGCTGCCGTCAGAGTGAGAGCTCTGTGCTTGTGTGACTCTCTGTGTGTTTGGGGGCAGGGATGTGTGTGATGAGAGCACTCCATTCTGAGCAGTCATGCCTTTACATGCAGTCGCAAGCTCCCTCTTGTGCCCTCTTAAAACTTCTCACATGGTCCAAACACAGCAAATAAAGCCAGGCTTCCCCTTCTCCAACACCTAATAATGACAGAAAACTTTAGTTTCAACTTATACTCAAAATGTCACAACTTGTGGCATATTTGAAAAAATAATTAAAAAATATATATCTCTATTTAATCATGCAATTTTATGGAGATAAGGATCTCTTCTACAAGACAGAAATACACAGAAACAGGGAACAACCAAAGAAGTCAGAACAATTACATCATATTTGGAGGAGAGAATAAGAAACCTGCTCCATTTAACTTCTGCAATGTATAAAAAAAAGGCAGTTAAAGTTGTCTTTTGTGATGGAATGTGTTGTGAACAGCGCTGCAGCATGACAATGCAAAATACATCAAAATACTGACATCCTTTTATTCTATACTATTGTTTTTTGTCTTAAATAAGAGTTTACTATCATAGCACACACGTATGGAGGACGAAACCTGACATATCAATAAATAAATAAATACAGGAATAAATAAATGCCTAAATAAATAAATACAGGAATAAATAAATAAATGCACCAATAAATGCATAAATAAATACAGAAATAAATAAATGTAGGTCAACCGAAATGTAGAAATAAATATAAAGCATTTATTTATTTATTTATGCATTTCTATATTTATTTATTTCTGTATTTATTTATGCATATATTGGTGCATTTATTTATTTATTCATGCATTTATTTATGTATTTATTTACGTATTTATTTATTTATGCATTTGTTGGAGCATGTATTTATTTATTTATTCATTTATTTATGTTTTTATTTATTTATGCATTTATTTATTCCTGTATTTATTTATTGATTGATATGTCAGGTCTCCTCCTTCATACACACCTACTATATTGGTATGACTCAGTGAGAGTAATGTTTGACATTTGGTTTTGCCGAGTCATTGCACTGTAAAATAAAACAAACAAAAACAAAAAAACATAGCCATTGTCTTTTACTGGTGGGAGTGGAGAAAACCATGCTGATGGTCTTTCCAGCATGATCATGGAGTGATACCCGAAAGGCAGACTGATGATAAATCAGGACCTGGGCTGAGGTGAAGCCTGGATCAATTAAAGGTCCAGTGTGTAACATTTAGGCAGGTTCATTTGCAGAAACTGACCATAATACCATTATAAATATGTTGCAAAAGTGCGTAATTGCTTTAAAATACTTTTTTGTAACCTGAGAATAAGCCTTTAATGCAGCGGTTTCAAATGTGGGTCAAATTCCTACGTGCCATCCACTTAATATAACATTTTAATTAGTTATTTTTATATGTCACTTTTTGAGACTGCCAGAAATGCTCAAATATTTTTGTAAAGATACACTATTTTTATAACATTTAGCAGTTGTAACATTTAAAATAGTTTTTTGGCAGGTAAGTAACATCAACCAAATAAATGTCAATTACTGTCAGAGGTGGAAAAAGTACTAAAATATTCTACTCAAGTAAAAGTACTAATACTTTGATGAAATATTAGTAGACTAAAAATAGTCATCTGAAAATGTACTCAAGTAGAAGTAAAAAGTAGTTCATTTGAAATATACTTTAAATAAAAGTTACTTAGTTACTTTGCGTGGGGTGTGAGGGTAGTACATCATCATCATTCGTCTGGTTCTGCTGTATATTTTCCCCCTGTAGGTCTTCATTGTGCTGAATTTGTACTCAGTAACGGATAGGATTTATAAAGTAACTAAGTACAATACTTGAGTCAATACTTACTCAAGTAAAATACAAAATCCTGATTTTAAATTGCACTTAATAAAAAACACACACAAAAAAGTATTCAATACAGTAACTTGAGTAAATGTATTTCGTTACTTTCCACCTTTGATTACTGTGTATATGTATACACACACACACACACACACACACACACACACACGCACACAAAACAGTTGGAGGATTGTGTTCTTCAAGATGTGAGCCACCAACAAAGTCCTTAGGGGGGCGATAGTGGACTTCAGTTGCCTCTCATCGTTGCACTTCACAGTCTTTGGAGGTGAACAATCACTGAGCACAAAGACTGATGAATGATGATGATGATGATGATGATGATGATGATGATGATGATGATGATAATAGCACTGTCAGCTATTTCGACAATGTTTGAGGTTTTAACTGTAACTGTGTTTTTTATTGTGAATTTACTGTAGGTGTTGCTATCACAAGAAATTCCTCAAAAGTGATTAAAACAACTACATTGTAATAAACTGTATGGCATAATCATTGTGAAGTTACAATAGTAAGAAACAGTAAATAACAGTAATAATATGGTATAACTGAAGTTACAATAAACATAGTTAGTTAACAATAGTTTACTTTGAAATGATGCAGTAAGTACAACATCTAGGACACAATAAGATATTCTAAACCATCTTCTCCTCCACATCAGTGTCACGGGGATGTGCTGTGCCAGTCTCAGCTGACATAGTGCGAGAGGCGGGGGTCACACCCTGGACAGTTTGCCAGTCCATCACAGGGACAAACAACATGAAACAATTCATTTGACATTTACGGTCAATTTAGAGGGTCCAGTTTCCAACTGTCATGTCTTTGGACTGTGGGAGGAAGCAGGAGAACCTGGAGAAAACCCATGGTACCTATGAGCAGGTTACCCAGAACTATCCATTGCTCCCGATTGCAAGTATGTTCTCCCAGTGCCGGTTCTAAGCCAAGAAAAAAGTGTGAGGATTGAGTCAGAAAGAGCATCCGCCATGAAATCTCTGAAAAATTAAAGAAGCAGACAAATAATCCTCTGTGGCAACCCCGCGGGAGGAAGAAGCCAAAAGCACTAAATAAAAATCCCTGAAGCCATATGTCTTTAATGCAATTCTACCATCTTTAAGTCACTGCATGCATTTCTGGACATGGAAAATTTCAGTTAATATGAGGTCGATAGCATCTGTTTTATAATGTGATTCAACTACACTAACAAGATAAGAGCCCCTTGTCTGTGGAGTGTGACTCAGTCACTGAATCAAAGCCTGTTTATGAAGTGGAAAAAGAAAATAGCTTCTATCAGATTGAGAACACAATTGTGTTTAGATTTATCTGTTGTTATCGGAGTGAGTGAGGATCCATCCACTGTCCTGTGGAATTGTGCCTTCACAAATGCATCTGCACACACACACTCCTGATCAACATTTTAAGACCAGTTGTTGAAAAATTGCAAGAATTTACATTTTGCACTGTTGAATCTTAAGGCTCTAAGTAGTGTTTCAATATGTAAAAAGAAGAAATGGGAGTGAGACAAAAACAATTGAGAAAGCAATTTATTGCAAACAACCATTAAACTGAAATAGGCTGTTTAAGACCACTGCGCCATTCTTGTTAATCACCTCAAACATTTGTTTCTGCATGCTTGATGCTAGTGTTTCCAGGAGGCCAGTGGGAATGTTGCTCCAAGAAGTGAAGATGGCTTCACTGAGGGCATCCACTGTTTGGAGCTGATGGTGATGTTGTTTCTCTGGAAGAAGTCCTTTGTCAGGTGGGCATTGTGAACTGCAGCGTTGTCCTGTTGAAAAACCCAGTCATTCCCACACAGACGATGGCCCTCAGTCACGAGGGATTCCCCCTGCAACATCTCCACATAGCAGTTTGCAGTTTGACGCCTCTGCACAACCTGAAGCTCCATTGTTCCATTGAAGGAAAATCCATCTCCTTGTCATGTCAGGACCGTCAAGGTTACATTTTTATCTCATTAGAGAATAAAACTTTCTTCCACCCTGTCAACATACATCTGATAAATCAGTGGTGTATTAGTTTGGGGTCATTTTGAAATAGCAGCTTAATCATTATGAGGCCCTGGAAACAGCGCTTTTGTTTTTCATTATCACACTGTCGTCATTCATCTTTGATGGTATCTGTTATCTCTGTGAGCAGAATCTCACCTCTGAGAATAGTAAATAGTTCTGTTGTCTATGGTTTAAAGTCTGTGTCATAAAAACACACACTTCATGAGCCATCAAGCTTCAGCTGTTCAGTGAGTCCATGTGTACGTGAAGGATCATTTGTTTTGACTTCTCAATCACATATTGGCTTTTAGATTGAGGGTTTTGGAATTGTACTATGCAACACAGCACTGATCCACTTCAGAATTAAAAACACATATAAACCAGCATATTAATTTTTTTTTTTTTTTAATAAATTCAAATTATTGTAATTCAAATTCTGTAAAAACACTGTTTTTACAGTTAATATTGCACTTATGTCATATTTGTTTAACAGTAAATCAGTCATATACATAGCATTGTTTAATTTTTAACTATGATGTTTGAGCACAACATACCATGTAGAGCGTTGCTTTCAACTGCTTTTGCTAACAGTGGCTAACAATGGCTAGTCCAGGGTTGCCGACTCCTCAGTTAAATAATTGGCCATGTGTATGTTATTGTAATGTACACTGTAGGAGAGAGGAATAAGGTCATGGGAGAGATAGAAAAGAACTAAAAAAATGTTTTTGTAATATAATGCAACTGGCCATAAAATCCTCCTAATATGTCACAGAGACTCAGGAATAATGTTCATATAACAAACTGAACTCACCAACAAAAACAGTACAGCCAAAATATTTGCATTAAAAATAATATTTTGTAGACTGCAAATCATGTTTATGTTTTGAAATCATGTTTTGGCATGTGGCGCCACCTACCGCCGTCTACCAATCACTGCAGTCAGTAGAGTCTCAGCTGCCGAGCAACTACGGGTTGCCAGTTAGGTCAGAAAACGAAACCTAAAAGACCTCTGTATTTTGAATTTGAATGTAGTAACGGTTTTTGGCCACATTCTTACATATGGCGCCTTTAAGTCTTACAACAAATCACAGTAAAACATGAACACTTTCACTCCCATGTTCCAGCTTCAGAATAGCCATATAAATGGAACGCATCATAAAGTCATATTAACTGACTGATTACTTATTACTTTTATCAATAAAGGTAACGTTCACATTTCACAGTATAGATATACACATTAATACAAATTCAAAATGTTATTTGCTGTCTGTTTCTGAAAAAAACCCCACAATGTATTATTGTTAGAGAAGATTTTTCAGATTCTATAATGGCCCACAACATTTTTAAAGTTTGGTAAATGCTGCTTTAGCATCATATACATTTTTTTTAAACATCTGTTAAAGACATTTGGCCCGATATTCAATTGCTCGTGAAAAAGTGACCCTATAGGCCAAATGTACTTGCCAACTACTGATGTAAATCTAGTGTTCTGAGACAAAGGCCACATTTACACCTGGTATTAACATGCATCTCCAGTGTCCACATTAAGATCCAGTCACAGTCATTTCCTCATTATGTCACCTCCCCCTCTTTTTTTACAGGTGTATTTACACCTGGTCAGGTGCGATTGCAATCCGATCACAGAAAACACATTTCAATGCCAAGTGTGAAGAGATCATCTGAGCTCTGTCTATAACCTTTGCTAATGTTGTCCTATGACAGGAAACTTTGACCAATGAACAGTTCAGAGAGAACAGAACAGATGCACCTTTTGGCTGTTCTACTACATACAGATGTATTTTTGAAATATTTGCCACTCCAGCACTGATTACAACCTTTAACCCTGCAAAATAATCTAAAAATAGAAAAGGGAGGCTAAAAGCGACTCAGAAAGTTTATGCAATAAAACATGTCTTGATATCAGCATATTCTCAAAAGATGAAGACATTCTCTCAGGTCATCTGGCCTATAGAAGAATAAGAATTAGTTTTATTTGCACACACAACAATTAGTAATAGTGAATTTGACCTCTGCATTTAACCCATCCCATTGTTAGTAAACACACACAAACTGGGTGCAGCAGCAGAAGGCGTAACTTGTCCTGGGATTTGAACAGGCAACCCTCCGGTTACAAGACCAATTCCCTTCATCTTGGCCATAGCTGCCTGGCATATATGAAAAAAGTGTGTCTGTCTGTGCCCATCTCGGCTGTGACCCCCGTGACAGATGAAACTGTAGTGATTCTGCCTATAGCAACTTTAACTCTAATGTGGCTACGACTGGATTCAGTGATGATTTTCTGTGACACTGTGGAGATGTGAAGTACACATCATGTTTACCACTGGGGCATTTGTGGAAAATTAAGCTCCATTTAAGACATGATAACAAGTCAGCAAAATTCATGTTTCATTTAACTTTAAAGTAAAAATGTTAATGTTCCTAGTTCAAAACAGTGGACATTTTTGATGAGGTTTTGTTAATCATTCCCCATTTTGCAGCTCAAAAGCATCCTCTATTAAACTTTTCCTGTACCTTTTATTACTAATGACTAATACATTACAACTGTTTACACATGTGGCCTTTTATTACTCTATGAAAAATAAGCCAACCGTCAAGTGACTATTACACTGACATCAGATAACATTGAGTGGAGAAACATTTATCAGTAAACACTTCATGAGTCATGTGAGTAAAGGGCCGAGAACATAAAAGGAAATGAAAAAAAAAAGTCAGTCATTTATGAATGAAAAGGAAATAATAATAATAATGATAATAATAAAAAAACATCTAAAATGAGGCAAAAAACTCAGTGTTTGCCATTGGTTGCTGTTAAATCATGGAAACCAAAAGATTACTTTTTCAAACTGAGAAACAGCAAATTAAACAGTAAAAGAAACATAGGTTTGATTACTATAAAATGCATGGCATAATCTCAGACCGGTAGATTATCTGTGGGAAGGACTCAATTCTTCACAGAATTTGAAACAATCGTGTTCACGGTTCACATGTCCTTCCGTGTGCTGTGCTCCACTGAGACAATATCCTTAAAAGTCAGTCATTGGGGGACCATGCATGACTTTGAGAAACAGTCGGTAAAGGACATGCATTACCCATGAAACACTTGGGCCTGGTCACCTGTTACATGCTAATATGCCTGCTGTAACACAGGCCTATACATATGGAAGGACAGGAAGGGGCTGACAGATGAAAGAAGACATTTTTACAATGTTGCAACATCACAGTTTTCTTTCAGTGACTTTACATTCTCTTATCTATCTGACCACATTCAGTGCACTCCAGGTCAGGACACTGTGTTTACTGACAGCTGACGTGACAAGTACTTCTCGTTCTCTCTGTGTGACTTAGTTTCGTTTTGTTTCGTTTGCTTCGCTCGTGTCTCATTAAAACACGTGGGAGCAAGAGTTAGTGAGACATTTACTGGCAACAGCGACATCATTTGTAGCAAATCACTGCATCGAGAGACTATCACGTGCAAACTATGGAGCGCGAAGGAGAGCTGAATAGGACTCAAGCTCCCCTCAAAGCTTACTTTGAGACATTAGCTATGTTAACATTTCTTTACAATTCCATCATTTACATGGACACCAAATTAAATTTGGTCTATATTGACAAGTGCAGTGGAAGAGTCTAATTCTCTCTTGAAGTAGAAGTAGAAGACGACTGTTTATTTGAACACTGATCTGAATGATGTTAGTCATATACCAGCCCTCTCGTTTGGAACAGTCCCCTAATAACCAGGTATTTACCTGGTAAATTCATGGTAACACAAAAGTGTTACTAGGTAATTACCAAGGGTAATAAGAAAGTAAATACAGTGAAACCGTTGCCAAAATACTGGGTAATGCACGGTAATGTACTCAGTAAGTAAAGTAAAACTGTACTGTAAAAGAAAGCCAAGCTTGTTTCCATGTAATTACACACATAGTTTGGGTTAGGGTTAGGTTACCCCTTGGGTAAAAAGCTAGTAATTAGGGGACTGTAGGTACCTGCTTATTACCAGTTTATAACCCAATAATACACTTAAATTTACCATATAGATACCAGGTGAATACTCAGCATTTAGGCCATAGTTTCGCTGTACATACCTTTTTATTAACAGCAGTAATTACCCAATAACACACTATAATTTACTATATAGTTACCAGGTAAATGCCCAGTATTTTGGCAACAGTTTCACTGTATTAACTTTTTATTACCATACCACACACACTGTCACGACCTTTAGAATTATATAGAAGTTTTATTAATGGAAAATACATGCAAAATGAGTGGAAATTCAATGACCTTGAGCTAACAACCAGTCATTGTTCCAGCATTTATCAGAAATTAAACCTGTGTGCGCACTGTCACTTATCACTTATAGTGTGGGGTGACAAAGAGAACGGCTTTCACATCACACTGGTTTATTATACTCATTTAGATTTTATACACAGGCATTACTGTTCCAATGATGATGGGTGACATAAATATAGAAACCATTCTTTAAGGAAAATAATAATAATAACTATGATAATAATAATAATAATAACAATCAGACATTAATGCTGGCAAGTGAAAACATTTGGAAAATGACCATGAAAACCTCTGAAACTGGAGCTTTTGTTTTCACAAGGACAAACTGTGCATTCATTGTTCTGGGTTTACACACACACACACACACACACACACACACACACACACACACACACACACACACACACACGCACACGCACACGCACACACACACACACACACACACACACACACACAAAGAGAGAGAGAGAGGTTATTCTTCTTAGGACACTGTATTTACTTCGATTCATTTGGACAACCTAATCAAAGTGTTTCCCCTGACCTTAACCATCACAACTAAACACCTTACCCTAACTTTTACCCTAATCTAAACCAAATTATTTTAAGTACTTTTAAGGGACCAGACTGTCCTCACTCCCACAGTTCAAGTCTTAGTCCATTTAACCAGTTGGTTCTGCCTCGTTAAGATCGGGCTTTGGTCTCCATGAGGACTACTGGTCCTGACAAGGACAGTGTTTATGACAGAAAAGGTCCTAAAGAGGCACAAGAACACACACAAACTGTTCCCATAGTGTGAACTGTGCATGAGCTTTGACAAACAGTGGCAGGGCAAATGTTACCTCCACTTAATTCTGAGTCGACACTTCAATAAGGTCATTCACACACTTCCCTGTGATGTTTGCATTCCAGCTGAAACTAGTGACTCTCTCTCACACACACACACACACACATTACAGTAGCTGCTCTTATCAGTCTGGTTGGTTATATTAAATAAGAAGAAAAAAAACAGTCTTTCTCTTTCTGTTCTGTCCACTCTTTGTGTAACCTTGAGTAAAAGAAACCAGGGCCAGACCACAATCTCTTTTGGAAGCATTCTCCCTTTAATCTCAGACAGAAAGTGCATACAACAAATCAGAATCACTCCAGCCAGACACATGTGGAGCCCATAAACAAATAAAAAATAAAATACATTTATATCAAAAACAAAACATAGCAAAGTATTTATAAAAAAAAAAAGAAGCTACAGCACAGGGGCACCCACAAAAACAGGCAATAGGGAAACATACAACTGAAAACAAAGGTTCCACATGTCTGTCAGGTAACAGCAAAGAAATTAAATAGTGGAATTAAAGGTGCCATATGTAAGAATGTGGCCAAAAACGGTTACTACATTCAAATTCAAAATATCGAGGTCTTTTAGGTTTCGTTTTCTGACGTAACTGGCAACCCGTGGTTGCTCGGCAGCTGAGACTCTACTGACTGCAATGATTGGTAGATGGTGGTAGGTGGCACCACATGCCAAAACATGATTTCAAAACATAAACATGATTTGCAGTCTGCAAAATATTTTTTTTAATGCAAATATTTTGTCTGTACTGTTGTTGTTGGTGAGTTCAGTTTGTTATATGAACATTATTCCTGAGTCTCTGTGACATATTAGGAGGATTTTATGGCCAATTGCTTTAGATTTATTACATAATGCACCTTTAGACTAAAATGTAGTTCAAATAAATTCCAAACATTACAAATAAATAATTGGCATTGTTACCTTTGGAAAAGGGGAAAACATGTAGCAGCTTATGCAAAGATCAGGCCACACAAAGTCAGGCTGAAATTCAATTGATTCTCACAACAAATTCTCTGGGTCCTCCGAGGTTCTCCCATGGATATTTGGGAATTGGGCAAGTTGGACACTCTAAATTGACCATGGCTGTGAGTGGAAGAGTCAATGGTCTCTATGTGGTCCTGGCGACCTGTCCAGGGTGTATCTTGCCTTTTGCCCTATGTCAGCTGGGATTGGCACCAATGCCCCACTTTATCCTCTACCTTAAAGGTCACATAGAGTGGTCCTGTTGCACATATGTTACACACATATTATGTTAGTTATGGAGGTCTACTTACATACATTAACTTGTTTTTATGGTCAAAAACCTCCTAGTTGCTGTAAACGAGCCGATTGAAATCCTCTTTTCTGACGCTGTACTGAGCTGCGATGTTGCAGAGTGAACTTTCACCCCCAGAAGACAGTCTTGTGATTGGCCAGTACTATTCAGCACACCAGCTCTCACAAGCGTAGCTCCCCCCTCTGGAACGGTGGATGCACTGCTACTCATTATCAAAACATTGTTTTAACAATGTTTAAAAATAGCTTCGTCACGACTCCCCGCCGCAGTCCCTTTTATGACTTTGACCCGGAGTCAGACCCAGAGTCAGAAGACACTGTCGCTCGTGAAACACCTCCACAACGGACGTTATTCTTCTTCTGCGGTTCAATGTACGCAACCGGATGTGCCCGGACGATCGGCTGTTCAGTAGAACCGCTGTTTACGTAACTATTACGGGATTTTCAGAGATCTCGCTGAGCCCGAGATTACAATAAACACAGCGTTCTCAGCAATGGCTGAACTGTTTGTTTCGAGCCTTCAGGGCTTCATAAACAAGGTAAGGACGCAGATACACACTAAAAAACAGCGTTAATAGGAACTTCCGGTCTAGTTCCGCTTTAATTAAGGTTGGGTTCCTACTTGAAGTGTTGCCAGTTCCCCCGAACAAGACAGAGCAAGAATCTGTGCCACTGGGATTGATAATCCGACATTGTGTGACTGTTGTGAAAGACAAACTGTATGTAAGTCAGTATGACTGAAAACACAAATTAGTGCCCACAGAAAGGGAATTCTACTGTTCCAAAAACAACATCCAGTTGTTTGACACGCCTTCTGTGCTGCTGCTGTATACTCATAAACGCTCCTTCGGTGAGGTCTGATATTGCTTTATAGAAACTATTTTCAGATGAAGGTCACAAAGACCAAACAGAGGCAATGTTGATAAAGTCACCAAAAGTTACGAACTGCAGCTTTAAGTTTTAAGACGTCTCATGAGTTTGAACTTGTAATGTGTGTTGTGATGCCCGGGCCTGTTTTTGTCAGAGCACCAGATCATCTGATCTCACACGCTGACATTAGAAATCCAACTCCTTCATTCAGCAGTTATTTCCGCCAACAATCCCAGTTCCTGCAGAACACAAACCATTGTTGCAGTCAGAGTGCCTCCCTCTGAAAAAGTCACTTGATTTCCAGTGCACAACAATAACGTGTTCTGTCCAGTCTGTCCCGTCCACATCCTCCCTATCCTGCACATCGATACAGTATCATTCCGATGCTCCTCTGGCCCGGAAACCCTCCACAGAAACTTGCGGTTTACAGATATCAGTGAGAACAATGGTCAAGGATAAGTCCAGCATCCAGCAGCTGTGCAACACAGCTTTTGAGTTTATCATAATTAGTGTTAATAATTACAGTCGTGATAAGAAAGAAACAAGGCATTTATTGATGGCATAACTGACGCTGATCCCAGATCATCTCCAGGAGCGCGACGAGTCAGAAGAGAGAGCAGACACTTTGGATTTGGGACAGTTTTGAGCATTGTCAGGTATGTGCTGGACAAATCTTTGCACGAATGAAGGTTAGTGGAGAGACAGAAAGCTTTTGAGCAAGGGCTTATAAACAATGTCTCACTATTTTTAGGGCTTTTTCCTTATATGCTTCTGACTTTTTCTATGAGCTTCTTTTTTTAGAGGTTTGTGAAATGAAAATGACAATAATAATGTAACGTTAAATGTCAAGATAGATAGACAAAAGGTCACCTGCTGCTTTAGAAATACAGGTCAACTCAACTTGATGACTCATGTTGTTGTAACGCAAAACAGTTATCAATTTATTTGAGCTCACTATTTCTTGTCGGGCTACTGTTTGTAGATATTATCTATATCTGTACTATAATTGACTCGTTACTTTTAATACTCGGTGACTTGTGTTTTATGTCAACAACGACAAGAATGAAGTTCAATGAACTGTTAGAGTTGACAGCGTAGGCTACTCAACTCTAAAAATCAACTAAAATAAATTCACTAGTGAAGTAATACAGTTATTTTTTTGTCTCGCTGTATATGTTTCTGTATTATATTCCTTAAACACACTTCTTCCCTTTAATTTGAAATTATATTTGTTATATTTACATTTTTTATGTACAAGAGACACTGAGATTCCCTAAAAATATGGTCAAATTCTGCTAAATGACTCAATATGAGTTCTGCAACAGCTCTCGAAACCAGTAAAAGACATCAGAGATGCCAAATCATGATATGACAATATCCTAAATCTAACACGGTATATTATCTCATGTCAGAGTATTGATATATCAACATATATCCATATATAGAGATAGAATAGATAGATATAATATTGTACACATCACAGGATCTTCATAAGCAGTCAGAAACCCATGGTGCTCAACATTTAACGCATCTCTAAAGATGGTAAAAGTTTATATTGATGGTACGAGTATGTAAAAGAAGCCATGGTGTGAATCTGTTTGTCCAGCTCAAATGAAGCCTGACAGTGCAGGTCCTGATGTGGCACCTGTCTTTTTGCCCAGGTTTTGGGGGATCTGGACCTTTGTTGTGTTGCCTCTTAATGTTCTTTGATAAAGTAATTTTCAAAGCAGGACAGGATCCTCTTCCTAACTCTAATGCGATTACTGCACCTCAGAGCCACATAGAGAGGAAGCAGCGGTCCTCCGCGCAGCAGAGGCAACGATGATGCGACCAGGAGCCAAGCAGTACGTGGTGGCCAGGCCCATCTACTCTGAGGAGTCCTTCAGCGAGGAGCATGAGAAGGTCTACAGGCCCCGCAAGACCATCCTCAACCACCTGGAGCAGTTCTTCACGTGAGGAAGACGCTTTTCTTTTTATTGTCCATGTAGATGATCATTTATCCAGGCCATAGTTCTCCAAAAGTAAGTGAATCAGTGGCAGTGCTTCTTCACAAACTTTCAGAACTCAGGAAGCCTTTAGGATGAGAGGTGGATCATCTTTGAGAAATCGAAAAAGTCCACTTGCCACCAATTCACTGACTTCAGATTTTGGTTGATTTGCTGTGTGGTTTACTGTCAGTGATGAATTTACAGCCTTTAGATGCATTTTGAAAACTGTACTGAGACCTGTACTGAGAAAGATTTATTCTTAAGTACAAGATGGCCAATAGCCAGTTAACACTTAAAGATTGGTTGTTTTTACCTTCCTGTTATAACACAGGTATATTTGTATTTATTTGCAGAGATTGAAGAACCAAAATGTACTTTAATCAGGTAAAATTGGAGGAAGTAAATTAAATCTTTTTTCATCAGTTTTTGATCTGATATCACTATTCAGCTAACAAGTAACTTTCTAATGCATCACGTTCAGATGTGCAATAACCTTTTAAAACATCGTTTGAGGGAAATGTAAACTGGCAAGCAAAATGATTCAGTTTCAGCCAATCATGTGTCAGATGATGAACACGAAAAGTAAATATACATGCATATATATGAAATAAAAGATATAGGAGGAAAAATAAACAAGCCATAACTTAAGTAAAACACATCATCATTTGTAACACTTAACAATAAGAGTACTTTAATTGACTTACTTGACTGACTTGAATAATTAATGGTTTAACTAACCATTTATTAATCTTAATGAAGTTATTAATTAACATTTATTAAAGCTTGTGTCTGTAAAGTGTTAACTGTAAAGTGACTCTTCATTTTTGTGTAATAGCACTAAATCGTCATTACTTCACTCTGTTAAGCATTTATTAACTATTATTGCCCATAAATCCGAATTAACTTCCCACATGGAAATTGGCTAACATCAATGTTCCTGGTGTGGGAAACAAATGTTTAGCATCTGTGTGGTTGTTCAAGGTTCACAGGCTTAAGGTTTCAGTCCTTAAATAATATATGAATTGATTATTAAATGCGTAGTTAAAATGTTAATTAACAGTTAGTTAATTGATTATTACAGCATTTACTAATGTTAACTAATGTACCCTTATTGTAAAATGTTACCAGATAAGTTACAAAATATTAAATATGATATGAAAATGAGATGGCTGTTATACTGAATTGCTTAATTGATTGAAAAAGAAAGGTTTTGTTTTCATCTTCACTTGGTATGTTCTGCTTCTCAAGGCCTGTGTGATTGTAATGGTCTTAACCCAAACACTAATCTACTTGCGACTTCAAGTGTAATATGCGTTCATATTAATACAGCAAAGTGCATTATTTTTGAACAAAAATCATGAGGACTTTATAATAATATGCATTATATTTCTGGAATGAATCATTTCATAATTGCTGTTAACCAGTGTGGAGCTAAGTGTACATACATTATACATTATTGACTGATTAAATTCACCATAACTCCTGACTCATGCTGCAATGAAATGTGACTGAGCAGAAGTGTCATGAAGTGGGAAATTCTGAGAAATGAATCTATACCTCATATCATTTCCTTCCAATGTTCTAACTGAACATGGAAAGAGCCAATATATGTCTGTATGAGTTATTGACATATTATCAACACTGACTTTGCTGTGATAACATATCTGCCAGCAAGGATAGAATAAGGTTAACCTAAACATTCTACACTTGATTACATATCTTCAGGATATCTTAAGGATCTCAAGTGCTTTATTTGCTGTTAGACAGTGTTCTTTACTGTTCGCTCTCTTGTGCCAAAGTCCATTGAGAAAATCAGCATCTTTAGCTCACAGGGGGGGGAAGTCTACTGTTGCTGCATTTGATTACTCTGTTTCTCTCTGATTAATCCAAACAAAGTATCTCAAGCCCCAAAGCCAAACAAAATAATACATTTGAACTTACTGACGGTGGCAGCAACTCGTGTGTCCGATGATGTAAAATCGTTGATTTTCTCTTAGGAATTCAGTGCTGGAGAGAGAAAGTAGTTTACAAAAAACATTTTTCCAGAATAAGCACAGAAAATATTCAATATCGATGATATAAGATATATTATAATTTAGGCTATTTCATGTCAACGGTGACACGCTCTCTGTGAATAAAGTGTGCAACTGTCCTTTGAAAAGCTTGAAGCGTCCCTTTAAGATCAATGTACACTGTCAAAATACACTGGTCTCTGTTCACACACACGGAAGCTGTAGCATGTCGACTTTATCCTTGTCTCTGTTGCATCATTGCAGATGTGATGCCAGGCGCGCCAAGAATGCAGCGCTCTCTCTCCTGCCCATCATTGGCTGGATGAAAATCTACAGAGTCAAAGAGTGGCTGATCAGCGACATCGTGTCGGGGGTCAGCACCGGACTGGTCGCTGTGCTGCAGGGTAAACATCCACAGCACACGCACACACGCACGCACACAAGTATTAATTTGCACATTGCATTTGCTGTAAATAAGTAAACCAGTTTAATGGCAGATGAGTATACGTGCACAAACTGTGCAATTCTCAACTACAAAATAAAACCAGATTAAGACTATTTTAATATTGATAGATATCTAAAGATATCTAGATCCTTATTTTTATCCACACACTATTTGGGGGCCCCCTCATCAGGGCTTTAGTTTGCTTAGGTCTTTGGCTGGCTGAGCTTAGAAGAGTTAAAGCAGCAACAGTGGAATTAGTACATTTGAAAAAGAAAAAAGAAAATAAATAAAAAAGATTTCTGTGGTGTAAGCCTGATGTAATGTCCCTGTCAAATTGTAATGGTTATATCTTAATCTTCACCGATCCTGAGACCTTTTTTCCTCTTATCATATTTTCATATTGTTTGTTCTGCACCAGACAATGGAAATAGATTCTGATTTTGATAAATGATAAATATACGATCTACAAATATAGAAAATATATATATATACTGTGTAAAAAAACAGATTCATGTCATATAACAAAGCTGAACTGTTGCTTCTAAAGAGCAAAATCATTGTCTTAAGCAACTGTAACAGTAATGTTATCTCAAGTGTTAGTGGTAGACATATTCTGAGGGGAAAACAAGTGGAAATCAAAGCAAAAACAACAACAATAGCTTATTTGGAGTATTTTTAAAAGAAAAAGTGCAGATTTATAAAATAAATGAACAAATCCTAATGCCCCCATAAACACTGAACTGACAAAGACACAACTATAAATCATAGAAAACAGCTTGAGAATGTGAACGTGTGTGTGTGTGTGGGTGACTGCATAGAGACTTTAAAGCTGCAGTGCGTAACCTTTAAATATGAACAAATGTGTTACTTGTGTCACTACTTGTTTGAACACAGGAATCATTGACCCTCTGCTGCCCCCACCTGCAAGTTCAAATGTGTTATTTTGAAACAGATTTTTAAATCCATTCAAAAACATCTCATTAGCCCATCACATCTTTAGTACAGTGAAGAGAAGCTGCTGAAGTTCAAACTGAGTATTTACAGAGAAGTGAATACAGTTAGCATCAGTTCTATGGGATAACATGTCTTGTAAATGTAAATGAGCATGTTATTGTGTTGCAGGTCTGGCCTACTGTCTGCTGGCCTCCCTGCCACCATGGTACGGACTCTTCTCTGCCTTTTTCCCTGTCATCATTTACTTCTTCCTTGGCACTTCCCGGCACATTTCAGTGGGTAAGGAATACTTGAGTGTGTGCGAGTGTGTGTACTTATGTATTTACAGGTCCAAAAAATCTTAAAAACCTGCCTTCGTGGTGAGATTTTGACCTTGGTCCCACAAGTTAAAAAGGATTTTTCAGGGTTAAGACCTGCCTTTAGGGTTAGGGTTAGACTTGAGTTAAGGTAAGGTAAGGGTAAGGGTAAGGGTTAAGGTTAGGCACTTATGGTGCTTTCCCATACAACTTGGCTTAACTCTACTTGTGTGTTGTTGTTTTTTTGCATTTCCATTAGGGATAGTACCTGGTACCTGGTGCCTTTTTTTTAGTACCTGCTCTGGCGAGGTTCCGATACTAAATGTGTCATGAGCGCGACGTCTGACACAGGAATCAAACCAAACTATGCTGAACTGCCGATCACCGAAAAATACTCGGAAAAATCCCAAAACATGCGTTAATCTCCAACATTTAGCAAAGGCATTTCTAAAATCTCAATATTTAGGAGGAGAATCTGGTGTATTTAGCAGCAGCACTGCAGAAAGCTGGTGATCGTGAGAATGTGTAATTCAAAAGCACAATTAGTTCTGATGGTTGAGGTTAGGGTAAGGGGCTAGAGAATGCATTATGTCAATGATATGTGTGTGTGTGTGCGTGTGTGTGTGTGTGTGTGTGTGTGTGTGTGTGTGTGTGTGTGTGTGTGTGTGTGTGTGTGTGTGTGTGTGCGTGCGTGCGTGTGTGTGTGTGTGTGTGAATCTCCAGAAACTAAAACTGTACCATGTGCTCCTGTGTCTCTTTTCAGGTCCGTTCCCTGTCCTGTGTCTGATGATCGGGTCAGTGGTCACCAGGCTGGTCCCAGACGAGGGTCCACCCTTCAACATCACAGGATTTGAAGGCCTGACGAGGGACGAGCAGCGAGTGTTGGTGGCTTCATCCGTGACCTTCCTCGTTGGAATCATGCAGGTTTAACACCTTCTTGTTCTCATCTATTTTTTTAAAATGTGAAGACAGAGGTCTGCAGTAACTCCTCCCCCAGCAGGATTGCAAGGCTAATAAAACTGTGAGCTACCCTGCGTTCTATTTACATCTGAACTCAGAGCGGGGAGTGTTGTCACCTCCAGGTTTGCCCCGTTCAAGAGACAAGTCAGAAAAAAACGATGACGCAAACGCATACTGGACTAGCCGTTAGCCGTTAGCAATAGCAGTTGATAGCCTCTACACAGTATTTTGCACACACAAACAGAATAGCAACATGTCTATGGATAAAAATGTAAAAGTAATATGTACAACTAACTGATTTACTGTGAAACAAACATATATATATGGGACCTTATCTATGTTCCCCGGGTCCTATGTTCCCCGCTTTGTATGTGACCGGGGAACATAGGACCCTTTCTCTAAAAAAGGGTCCTATGTTCCCCGCTGTTCACCCAAAAGGACCCGGGGAACATAGGGCTCTACCCCTTACCCTTACCCCTAACCCCTAACCCCAACCCGAACTCTTACCCTAACCCTAACCCTAACCCTTTAACCTGGAGCTCCACACCCAGGCTTCCACAAAGTGGGGAACATAGGACCCTTTTTTTAAAAAAAGGTCCGATGCCCCCCGATCGGGGAACATAGGACCCGGGGAACATAGGTACGACCCCATATATATATACACACATACATATACATATGTATGTATATATAGCAGTATTTGTCTGATGTAGCTATCTTGGAATGCTAACTTGAGTTATGTGAAGTTGCTCCAAGTTTGAAGTCGGAGTTCTGAATACAAATGGAACGCACTATATAACCTTGCCACCAAGGGACACAGTGTCTCTTTATCAGACATACAATCATTAAGATTAGATTAGATTAGATTAGATTAGATTAGATTAGATTAGATTAGATTGGAGCCAGCAACACAATAACATGTGTGACTCCAGTAAGAAAAACATGGTGGCTGAGCTTCAGTTTCAGCAGGTTTAAATGTAAAGAGTGTTATGTAATAATGATAGAATGAAATAATACACACAAACTCTCAGAAACTATGATGCGCCAACACAATGACCTACCTACGACTGACCCACAACAACTGCAACTCTTAAAGGGCCAGTGCATCACCAAGTGGATCTTGACATTGAAATTCCCAGTGAAATAAGACTCACCAATATGTTAATATTTGTTGATCTATGCCACCATTAGACGACCTTTTGAGACTGGAAGCTACAGTTTGTGTTTGACATCCACTCTCACACCAAAGCCCATAGAGCAAATCACACATATCACATCACAGCAAGCATGATTTGTTGATCCACCAACAGTAAGTTCAAATGTATTATTTTGTGACTCTGGTTTTTTTAATCCTTCCTTTAGTTCTGCCTAAATTACATAACCTTAGCAAACAAGGCAGACGTAGACCTGCAGCTCCTGTGTCCCTGTAAACTAAAAATGTTTCTCAACTCAACTTTGTTGAGGAAGAGTGAGTGAGACAGGATAGCAAGAAAGTGGCTAAAATAAGTTTTTCCTCATGGTCCCCGAAGGTGGCGTTTGATAATCCTCAACTGGAAGACAGTTACACTTCCTTCTTATAGGCGTTGGGTGGAGGAGGTGATGTCCCAGCTTAGACTTGAACAATTTAAAAATAATACTGGAGGCACCATCTAACAAATACTTTATAATATTATAATAAAATATGACAACCATTTCTGCAGTCGAAGTGTCACAACTAGTTATCCTTATTACACGCCAGTAGTGAACACTCATAAGCTGGGTGCAGCACACAGGGAGCAATCAGGGATGCCTTGCTCAGGAGCACCACACCACAGCCTTTGACCCATATTGTGATTAGCATAGCTCAGCATGATGAATGAAACACTGTGGAGGTAGAGGTAATTGATGTCTGACATCTGCGTCTCCTCCAGCTGGCGATGGGCGTACTGCAGGTGGGCTTTGTTGTCATGTACCTGTCTGACACTCTAGTGTCCGGCTTCACCACGGCAGCTGCCATCCACATCCTGGTGTCACAGCTCAAGTTTGTGCTCGGGCTGCAAGTCCCAGGCATCAGCGGCCCTCTCGCCATCATATATGTAAGTGGAGAGCTGTGTAAAGCTTTCTCTTTCTGATAACCAGGGTACATCTCATTTCTTTTTGTTTGCTGATGATACGAATATGAATTCACTCATTCGTACTTTTTTTCAGACCCTGGAGATCATCTTCAACAAGATCACCTCCACCAATGTCTGTGATGTGGTCATCTCCTTGGTCATCATGGTGGTGGTGTTCGTCGTGAAGGAGATAAACGACCGATTCAAATCCAAGCTGCCAGTGCCCATCCCCATAGAGGTCATCATGGTGAGATTGAGCAACACATTCCTTGTAATGTTTCCATAGCATAGTAGCTATGTAAACACATAATCATAATGACAGCATTATTAATATTGTGTTGGCACGTGACTTGTGCTTGGCAGGACGTTCTGTCCGTTCTGGGACAGAGCTCACAATGTCACGTTAATCGAGTCGATAAAAGGTCATAAACTGATCCTGTGAGTCCTGTGAGTATTAACAGCTGTCACTGACAGTGATTTACAGCTGCATATTGCTTCCTCCACAGACTGTTATTGCATGTGGTCTCTCATATGGCTTTGACTTCAAGACGAAATATGGCATTGATATTGTTGGACATATCCCAAAAGGGTAAGAAATTAATAATTTTATGTTATTCCAAGGCCTCTATAAAAACAACCAGACTTGTTAACCCCAGTGTATTGGTTCAAGAAGTGACAGTACTTTTATGTAGAATAGGTTGTTATCTCAAAGGTATAGTTCAGGTTCTTTGAAGTGTGGTTTTTATGGGGCAACATAATGGATATGTCAGTGCTGACATCACCTTGTGCAACGCCAATGCACTGCTGTCATTGGGAAGTACACTCTATTAGCATCAGTTCATAAATATCAAATTAATCATTTAAAACACATGACTACTCATTAGTATGCAGTTTATAAACACAGTTATAAATGTTTTACTCATGTCCCTTGTAAGTCGATCAAAGAGCTTGTTCGTGGAGGTGGTTGCTGATTGGCTGTTTGAGTACAGCAGCTATTTGGACACTGTTCCTCATGTGATGGGATGGGTAAAACATTTATAATTGTGTTTATAAACTACATACTAATGCGTAGTCATGCATTATAAATGATGAACTCAATATTTATTAATGCTTCACTAATTCTAATAGTGTATAAAGTATCATAAAATCTACCCATTATTGCATCATTAGACAGACTTTTCTGATAAGTTTGTTTTGCTTTCTTCATCGCTCACTCTCCCACACCAAAGTCCATAGAAAAAGTCAGCGATTTCACGACAAGGCACACATGCATTGAGTCCATAAGTAAGTTCAAATGTGTTAATCTGTATTTGAAAACCTTTGCTCAGATTAAACTAAGCAACACAAACTTACCACACGAGGCAGCAGTAGACCATTGGCTCCTGAGTCACTATGAGATGAAAATGCAGATTTTCTCTATGGACTTTGATGTGGTTTATCACTATAACAGAAAATGCTTTCTCACAGTGAGACAGCACTGTGTGTCAGTACCTCATAGTAGTTTAATGGATTATTACATTTCATATATGACTGCAGGTGAAGCTAATGCTGTAAAAAATTTGCACATCTTACATCATCACAAATAGTAATTGAAAGATGGATATTCCATCAAAATACTGATTTATTCCTTTATCTTTTTTCTGTTCTTTTTTTACTGCTGTGTCAGAGTCATTTATTCACTCGTCAGTCATGGTGTAAAGGTAATGAGGACATAAAAAAACAGTAGATCTCTTTATCTGGGAAGCCCCGCCCGTCATTAATCACTTAATATGTGTCAAAAGAATGACTGAGTGATATCAGCTGACAAGTCATTCATCAAAATCGGCAAATCAAAAAGAAGCAAAAACGCTTTGTTGAAATGATTGACTGGATTTTTTTTTTTTACAAGTGTACAATACTACTACTGTGATGAAATGTTTTTTTTACTTAAGTACAAGTAAAACTACCAGTCTTAAAATCTACTCAAGTAAAAGTAAAAGGCAGCTCATTTGAAATTAAAGTGCAATGAAAAAATAAAATTCAACACAACATATCAAACATTTTGGAGGTGTGATATGTCATTTTAGTTCCATAAAACAAGGTGGCGTAAAATTATAGATCACCATTCTTATATTCACCAACAAACATCAACATTACTATGTTTTTCAACATTTAAAGGTGCCATATGTAAGAATGTGGCCAAAAACGGTTACTACATTCAAATTCAAAATACCGAGGTCTTTAAGGTTTCGTTTTCTGACATAACTGGCAACCCGTGGTTGCTCGGCAGCTGCGACTCTACTGACTGCAATGATTGGTAGACGGCGGTAGATGACGCCACATGCAAAAAAAACATGATTTCAAAAACATAAACATGATTTGCAGTCTGCAAAATATTTTTTTTAATGCAAAATGTTGGCTGTACTGTTGTTGTTGGTGAGTTCAGTTTGTTATATGAACATTATTCCTGAGTCTCTGTGACATATTAGGAGGATTTTATGGCCAGTTGCTTTAGATTTATTACATAATGCACCTTTAAATCTATAAATCAAAACAGGTGAAACACACTTTTAACTACTACAGTGGATCATCAAGGAAGCCTGCTGCGTCGCTAGTGGGAACACAAAATATGAAATTGTGTTGTTGTTGTTGTTTTTTTACTATAATTGCACCCAAATTCATTGGGTCACCCTAAAACTTGCAGGAACGCGTAGGCTAAACTACATCTCAACAGCAACATGAGTATGTTTGTTACTTACCAGTTCTGAGCCAGAGACTCTTCAGCAAGACAATTCTGTACATGAGCATTGACTTGTTCAATTTCAGATATGAGACTCCAATGGCTCCAAACCTGCACATCTTCCAGGAGTCAGCAGTGGAAGCGTTCCCTATGGCTATAGTGGGTTTTGCTGTGGCCTTCTCTGTAGCAAAAGTCTACTCTGTGAAACACGATTACACCATCGATGGAAATCAGGTTTGTAGAAGATGAAAACACTGAGGTAAAAGTTTCAGGGTGATATTGATGCATTTCTCTCTGACTTGACCACAGGAGCTGATAGCATTTGGAGTTAGTAACATCTTTGGAGCGTCCTTCAAGTCTTTTGCTGCGAGCACAGCTCTGTCCAGGAGCGCAGTGCAGGAAAGCACAGGTGGCAAGACTCAGGTACACCAAGGTCTACAATAAATATCACAGTAATAACCCTAAGAGTTAGTGACACCTAATGGTGAAACTGCAGATTGCAACAAACTGATGATTCCTCTGCTCACCCCTCCCTTTCTCTTTTTGTTGTGCTTTGCTGTAAAGTCACAGTAGTAATGTCATGCAGTGTCAAGCAGTATTTTCTGTATTAATACTTTATTTTACTGTAACTAAAGTCATAGTACTACTGTGGCACAGTATGTGATTAAGCAGTATTTTCTCTTTTAATACTGTTTTTTCTGTAACTAACTTCATAGTAGTACTATAACGCAGTATGTTACTGAGATTAAGCAGTATTTTCTCTATTTATACTGTTTTATCTGTTTTTAATAACAATTTTATCATACACAAATCACAAAAAAATACAGCATTATAGTGTTCATTATTTTGATGTTGTTGTTGTGGACTCCACCATTGAATGTGATAAATTATACTGATTAATTTAAACCATTTTTTTTTTTAACCATAAAGGTATTGTTAGTTTTTTGAAGTGTGGACCCTAGAGTAGCACATGCTTCAGGGCACAGCTAATGGGGGAACCTAATAAATAAACCATTTAATTATTACAGTTAAAGCCTGCAATATCTTCAAACTAATGTACAGTTTGCTAGTGTGCTTAAATTCAGTTGGACATTTTCCACACTATTGTATTCACACAATAATAATATTAATATTTATTTAACTTCTCTAACTGTTCTGTCCTTTTCAGGTGGCTGGTTTACTGTCAGCTGTGATAGTGATGATCGTTACATTGGCCATAGGATTCTTACTCGACCCACTCCCGAAGGTAAACTTCAGAACGCACTCATACGTGACGTTACACAACATAAGCGAACGTAAGCGGACAGTGGACATTCTTAGATCTGACTTCCTTCACCTTATTTCTAGTCTGTGCTGGGTGCCGTGGTCATCGTCAATCTGAAGGGCATGCTAATGCAGGTTAGAGAGGTCCCTTACCTGTGGAGGAGGGACAAACCGGACTGTGTAAGTTCACACCTCATCCTAGAGAAGTTATAAAGAAATATCTGCGTTTGATGATTTGTTAACCAGGTGTTTTTCACCTTCTTGTATTCCCAGATGGTTTGGATCGGGACCTGTGTTGCATCCATATTACTGGGACTGGATCTTGGATTGGCTGTAGGCCTCGGTGTGGAGCTGCTCAGTGTTGTCCTCAGGGTTCAATTGTTAGTATCAGCAAGTGACTAAACATGGCTTTAGCCTCCTAGATTTGGGTTTCCTCATCAGTCTTGGGTTCCTCACATTCCATTCCGATAGCGACAGTTTGTCACCAGGAATTCACCCCCATCTGTATGTCCTTGTATTATTTGAGCAATGAGTGTTACACTCAGGCGGTGCCTTCTTGCATATTCTCAGGCAAGTTTCCATTGTTATTGTCTTCTTCGTTGTCTTTTTGACCAAAACGAGTACACTGCAAACTAGACTGGAAAGTGCTATGCCACAGGGAGCACATGTACAAGTATGGTCTGCATTGCCACAAAATGCGGTGGTGCTGAAGTTTGTCCGTGAAGGGTCCGTGCATACCGGCACAAACATGAGTGGATGATGTCATTTACGTCCCACAGCCCACACACGGATGTGCAAAGCATGACCCAGTCCTTCTTCTTCTGTAACTTTCAGGGCTATGAGTTGTGACTGAAGCTTTGTTTGTTTTCCAGTCCTCGCTGCAGTGTGCTGGCCAACATCAAGGAAACAGATATCTACAAAGACAGAAAGGACTACACTGACGTAAGCTGCTTTGTGTTTCTGTCAGGTGCACTCTGTAGGCCACGTTAAAGGAATAGTTTGGCAGAAACAATTCTTTTTTTCCCAACTTTAGATGGGAAGGTCGTTTCCTGTCCATTAAAGGTCCATTGTGTAACATTTAGGAGGTTCAATTAGGAGAAATTGAATATAATACACATAAGCATATGTATAGGTAGGGATGTGAATTTGGGTGGCTCACAATTTGATTCGATTCCAATTCTTAGGGTCACGATTCAATTCAAAATCGATTCTCGATTCAATCGATTCTCGATTCAAACGATTCTCGATTCAATCGATTCTCGATTCAATCGATTCTCGATTCAAACGATTCTCGATTCAAACGATTCTCGATTCAAAAATTGATACAATGCATAGTGTGTTAAGGCAAATTATGGCATCAAAACAATACCGTTTGTATAAGATAATGTGATAATGTGATCACACAAAGGCAAACTTAAGACAAAAGTTAACATTGATTAATTCAAAAGAAATAAAAACTTACTGTACAAAAAATAACTTGCATAAATAAAAGCTTAGGCTAGCTGCCTTTTTCTCCCAGAAATTTACAAAAATAAACTGTACACAAATAACACAAACTGGTGTTTTGTGTGGTTTTTCAAAATGAAATTTAAAATATATATATATATATATATATATTATTTTTTTTATTTTTTTTTTAATGAAAATGACTCTCCTCAGATATACGAGCCAGAAGGAGTGAAGATCTTCAGGATCCCATCGCCAATCTTCTTCGCCAACATTGAGTTCTTTAGGAACAAGCTAGTGGAAGCTGTAAGTCTGCATTTTATCCATTAATGAAGTATATCAGAAATATGTTATATCTTCATTCTTATTCAAAATGGCTTGTTGAGTTTGTCACGCAGAATCTTAAACAATTGAAAAAGCTACACAAGATGTTGTAAACATAACTAAATTAACTTTATAAACACTTTTAATGGAGATATAACTGGATAAATAATTGATCTCAATGCTCAGGTTGGATTTAACCCACTGCGAGTGCTGAGGAAGAGGAATAAAGCTCTCAGAGTGATCCGGAAGCTTTTGAAAAAAGGTGACCTGCAGTGGACCTCAGTAAGTAATGTTCATTGATGACAACGTGACACGCTTGTACTGAAGAAACACTTTCACATTGCCATAAAAAGCCTTATTTGCTCTGTTTTTGTCAACGTAATGTTTCCTGTTTTTCATCTGTTCAGATTACAAACACAAAATAAGTATGATTATAGGAAAGTATATTACAGTAATAGTCATTCTTAGCTAGAGAGAAAGGTTTAGACTGTGATGAAATGTGATGTGAGTACAAAGTTCACCTGTGATTTCCTCATAAGAAAGTAGCACTGTGTTGTGCATGATGTGTTGTGTTGACAAGTCAAGGGTTTGTTGTGTTTGGTTTACAACATTGTCAAGGTTTATGACACACAGTATATGCAGGACAATTGCTATTGTACATTCCTGCAAACCACAGATATATTAATGATGAACCAAATCATTATTTGCATGTCTACAGAGAGACACTTTTGTAGGAAATGTTAAATGATGAATTGCACAATTTAAACCAGGGCTCTCAAACTCAAAAGACCTTGGGATCACGGGGCAGAAGGGGGCCAGTCGAGTGAAAAACGCTTTTTTGGGGAAAAAAAGCAACTTTCCAGGCGGGGTGGGTGATATGAGAGAGATTATATTACAAAATGCCATCACAATATTGCAGAGTTATTCAACTAAAATTTCCGGACGGCCCGCTTTTCGGAAGGCTGTCCAGCCAGTGGGCCGGTTAACCCCTGTACTACTATTTTGTGTTGCATGTACGATAAACGGATACAAATAGATACAAAATGTTATCAATTATTTAGCAGTTATTTATTGAAATAGCTGCTAGTTTTGTGCAAAAATGGTAAGTAACAAAACCACCAACATTCAGGTACAATGCAATTTGCGTATAGTGCAAAAAGGTTACAGTTACAGTACCACCTACATTTGGATAAGGCTCTTACAAAATTAGAGGTAACAATACAAACAACATTAAGGTGCGATGGCCACAATAGGCTATTTTTGCAGAAATACAAGCAACAGTACCAATAATATTCAGGTATAACTGCTGTTTTTTTTGGCTTTTTAATAATACATTCATTATTTATGGGTTAATGGGCCGCGGGCCAGTCCAAATTGCTTGAAGGGCCGGTTCTGGCCCCCGGGCCTTAAGTTGAATAGCCTTGGAATATTGCAATAATAGATATCTCACAGAATTAATTAAAAATAATGAATTTAAAATAATAGTGTCTGTATTGATATGGAATGACATAAAGATGCAAAATTCACCTGTTACTAAAAAAAAAAAAAAAAAAAAAACTCCATTCTAATTTGATATTAAAGGGATACTTTATTTGGATGTGGCTTTGTATTGTTAGAATAGCAGTAGTATTTTATTTATTTTATTTTATTTTATTTTAAATGTACTTCCCACTTATTCACTAAGTTGTAAATAAATGTGCCCTACTATGAGTCAAATGACACGTTTTGCATCATTTGACCCTGAGATGTAAAACCAAGCAGCCTTTTCACAACTAAACAAGAAACCTTGCAGTAATGTGTTTACTTATTTATTTATTTATTTATTTTAATTCTAGTATTGGTACTGGGTCAACTTCTTGAAGGGCATCTATGTTTACCACTACAAGCCTGGAAATCATGAAAAAAGTTGAGATTTACAAATTCATCGAATTGAATCATGTTGGCTTAATGTTCAACCTTGAGAAACTGCCTTCACATTAGGATTTACATTTTATGAGAGTGGAACAAAGGTCAGTGTTGCTGCCTGATACAACAATAACGTTAAATTAGAAGGTTTGCGCCTCAAGCCCACCCAGGGAGGATTTCTGGGCAAAGAAAACACTACGTTTAGGGGGAGATGATGACCAAAACACAGCGATTAAAAACAAAAAATAACTGGAGCAATGGTTTACGAAGTCCTGCTATGTCTCCTTGCACTGGCTCCCCATTCCTTTAAGGAAACAGTTTAAGGTTTTATTGTTTGTTTTTAAGGCACTCAATGGGCTGGCCCCAGCCTACATCACTGACCTTGTACAGCCCCACTCAGTCCAAAGGTCCCTCAGATCCTCTAACAAAGGGCTTCAGCATGTGCCACGCTCACGGCTCAAGCAGAGAGGTGACAGAGCCTTTGCTGTTTGCTGCTCTGGAACCAGCTCCCTCTGGAGATTAGATCCACCCTCTCCATTACCACCTTCAAGTATAGGCTAAAAATCCACTTTTACTCCCTGGCCTTCCTTTCCCCCTAACCGTTTACCTCCTGTTCTTGTCTATGTGGTGTGCCCTGTTATTGAATGTTATTGATTTTGTATTATCTTTGCTATTTGCCTTTTATTGACATTGTACAGCACTTTGGTCAGTGTATGCTGTGTTTAAATGTGCTCTGTAAATTAAACTTACTTACTTACTAGGTTAATTCAAGACATGCTTGAGCAAACACATGTTGCATGAGTTAAACTCATTGACAGCTTGTTAATATATAAGACCAGCAAATTCACATGATCACAGAATTTGACAGACAAAAAAAACCAACAAAGCTGTTACACAAACTTTTGCACAGCTGTATAGAATATAGAATAATATATATTCATGGATTCTCATAGGTTCTTTGGACAAAGTGATGCCTCTGACATTTATAAATGGGATGGATGGCTACGAACAGTTTGGGTATTACTATAGAAACACAAAGAAGTGCCCACAAAAAAGCTTCAACTGTGGATTCTTCTGCAGTTTGGTGAGATCACTGCTTATTGCAACTGAGTAGCGTAGGAGCAAAGATCATGTAGCGTTCAGGTAATCAGAATTCCTTAGGGGTGACAGAATGTACACAACTGAGCTTTTAAACACAATGGGCTCATGTCTTCTGTAACACTCAAACCAACATTAAACCTGTCATACAGTGTTGCACATGGATTAAGACACACCTAGATTTCATTGAAATCCTAAAAAATGGGTTTACCCAGGTATCAGATTTGAGGTCTCTAGACCAGGACTTTTTTTTAACTCTCTCCATCCATGTCCTCTCTGGCTGAATTGTTTTTGGTTGTTGTAATTTGACAGATATATTATCTCCCATTACAGACAGGCTTCTTGAATACCTCTTGCGGACCAATAAAAGAATCAGAGGATGAGAGCAGCATGGAGGAGCTGGATCTGCCCCCTGACTTCAAGGACCTTCCTGCCCGGATCAACTGGAATGCCGATCTTCCAGCCAACATATATGTTCCGAGAGTGGACCTGCACAGCCTCATCCTGGACTTTGCTGGTGTTTCCTTCCTGGACATCTCTGCTCTGAAGGGGCTCAAAAATGTATGTTGTCATGTCACGGCATCAAAGGTAACAATTATTTCAGGTTGAATTCTCTCACGATTATTTATTTTTTCCCCTTTTTTGCAGTTACTGAAAGAGCTGATCCGGGTTGAGGTGGACATTTACATTGTGGCTTGTGATGGTAAGTATGAAACAGTTCAGTTCATCTATCAAATCAAGCTTTATTTGCCAAGCACTTTAAATAAAATGAATTAAAATAGACTAAATTAATTAGACAAATAAATAATAATAATAATTAAATAAAAAAATAAAATAAAAGCACAAATCAGAGTAATGTCTGCACTGGCTTGATAAACAAACGGTTGCACGCTGACAATATTCTTTACATAATAAAAAACAATCAGTAAAATATTCCTAATCTAAAGATCAAAGAAAAATATGCCCCAAAAATGACTCCCAGATCTTTAACTTGAGTACTTGCAGTCTAGTATTCACCTGGTGTCTCTCGAGTCCAACGTTTACTTTTGTCCGGGTTGAGCTAAAGAACAGTCTGCGATCCAGGATATGATGTCTACAAAGCAGATAAAATCAACGGGTCTTGGGTCAGTGTAATGTAAAGCTGTGTGTCGTCAGCATAGAATAAAAATGCTAAGTTTGGATATTTGTGGATGAAAATACTTATCCTTGTAGTGACAAATATGTTGTTGAGCCCACAGCTTTAATTACTGAGTAACTTTTCCTCCCCGTCTGCAGTTTACATCCTGGAGAAACTGCACGAGTGTTGCTTCTTTGATGATGAAGTTCAGCCAACCATGTTCTTTCTGACTCTGCACGATGCCATGCTGCACATCCTCACGAAGCATACGGAGCTGACGGAAACAAAGTCCGACTATGATAAGGTAGGAAGCCTCTCTGTGAAGAAAGTTCCACATAATATTCAATACTGTATACGCAATACTCTCAATGTTGTCCTGCAGATTACAACAACAGCCACAGTCCACTACCCTGGAGGCAGTTTGTGGAGCAGAGATGGAAACGTATGTATTTTGATGTGTGAGCAACAGTTGTGATGTGGTTTGTTTTGATGGCCTTGATTAGACTGCAGCCCAAATCAGATTTGTATACATTCATAATCCGATCTTCCTGACCAACTGTTCACATTATATATTGCAATTGATCCAATCCAATCTGCCCATGTCCATAGTGACATTGTCTAGTCTAGTCTTCCACATGGATTTCTGTAGTTACAGGTCACGTCCCACAAAACGGACAACAGAAACCTGTCGTCCATTTCTGTGGTTCACCTCTCACTGTAGCTTTAGTGTCTAGGCTTAATCTGAATACATGAAAAATATACTATTTTATGCTATATATAACTATTTTAGCAAATGTATGTAGAGGAGGCAGAGGGTAAAAATACAGAAAAAAACCTATGTACTTTATATCAGTTAATGAAGGACATGCATCATGTAGAGCAGGGGTTCTCAAAGTTTTGATACTTGAGGGCCAATATAGGAACCCAACATTGGACTGAAGGCCACCAAAGGAAAAAAAACAGAAAGAAATCCCATTTGTAATCATTTTAATGACCAGATTGCAGTTCTACAGTTTAGCGTTAAGTAATATAAGCGTTAATATAAAGTAATTTAAGCGTTAATATAATAACGCTTTATAGCGCTTTTTATAATTTACTGGTTAATTACCCAGTATTTTGGCCATTGTTCTTACCTTCTAATTACAGGTTAATACCAAGTAACACATTTCTGTTACCATATATTTACTGGGTAAATAGCTAGTAATTGGGGGCTGTAGCTACCTGCTTATTACCAGCTTATAACCCAATAATACACTAAAATTCACCATATAGAAACCAGGTAAATACCCAGAATTTGTGTTTACATTTATTGGTCTGTATCCAGTAATGTCCAATAAACATTTAACAAGCTTAGTAGCGCCTAGATTAAAACTATCAACTGTAATTCATTGCAGGCCGCCAGAAATGTTTCTGCGGGCCGCCATTGGCCCGCGGGCCACACATTGAGAACCAATGATGTAGAGGCTCTGGCAGTGTTTTAGTAAATATTCAGAATTCCTCAAGGGGGCCAAGATACACTCCACACTGGAGCTTTAATATACTTAACTTGGAAATACTAAGCTCCCTTACTGTGTGCATAATTAATGTACTAAATGTGTTCTATTTTAGCTTACTAATATTCAGCTAAGTATATTCAGAGATCTGGAGTATGGAGTATTTTTTTTTTTTATTATTAACTTCATATTTTTCAAAATGTGTTTTTTCTCTGCTTTAATACATGTAACAAAAAATATGTCCCATTCAAAGACAAACGTTCTGTTTGTAATGTAAAAGATGCACCTGCTGTAAATCCTAAAGCTCCATAAGTGTTTTTCCTTTTCCTAAAATGTTCAATGTTCAACTGCTTCTTCTCACAGTCGACTTCACATCCAGAAACCAGGTTCTAACGTCTGGATGAGATGATGACGACTGCTGGAAGAAAACAACCAAAGACATCTTTGTTCATCTGACAATCAAACAAAGATTGACCAGTATATATTATACACTGTAATGTAAAGAAACACATGTGATGCTGTTGCTGTTTTTCATACTGTACATAGTGAATTTATAGAAATGTTAGGTGTGTTTTCATAATAATGAATTACCTGAATTATCCTTTTTTTGACAAAATGTTTTAAAAGTTATGTTTTCATGTACATATACATTACTGTATTTACTGTATCAGCACCTTATACCGTATATACAATAACACCAACGGCCTTGTATACTGTTGTGCAGTGGATCTCAAACTTTTTATTCCAAGTACCACCTGCAAAATATTGAGCTAAACATTAAATATTATAGTGTAAATCGGCAGAGTGAAGTCATGTACAGACTTTTCACAGCTCTCTCATCATCCTCACATACTTCAGACACTGGTATAGCCAAAATATTTTAAGATAAGGTAATTATTATTAATTTATTTGATTTGTCATTTGTTTAATTTTCTATGCTCTCAGGTCAAAAATCCTCAGTGCCACTCTGATCACATACCCTGGTATATATATATATATATACTGGTATATACAGTAGAACAGTATTTCTGATATTCCTCCAAGTACCACCAGAGGAAGCTTGTGTACCACCATAGTTAGAGAACCGTGGATGTAGTGGTTTAATGAGATATTGGATATATATGTATACAGTACACAGGTGTTATCTCTTATTGAATGAATATGCTTTTTTTGTTGTTCTATATTTTTTTTTTTACTAGTTGTGAATGTATATATTAAGTATTGTGTTTTGTTGTGTTTCTATAATGTGATCTAGAAGAAGGCCTCAGGGCCAAAACGTCAGGAAAAAAATAAAAGACAATTGTATCTGGAGCTAGACTGTGTGACGCACGTTCTCCTTTTATTTATCGATGGATGATACTACCATGATATTTCCAAGTACAACAAGTGTTTCCAAGTACTAAAAGTTGCATTAAATACACACGCATTAAATACAATATGAACAGCATTACCTTGAAACTAAAGAGTGTGAATGTTTGATATGTGTATGTATAGATATAATATGGTAATTTGCAATTTAGAGTCTATAGTAATTGTTTTCATAAAAACTCATTCAATACCTGAATATTACTTTTTGGGATGTTATACTTCTACTATAATATTACCAATTAGCACCTCAAAAATGTTCATTCATCATCGATTGTTTAAAAGATTCGAAGTGTAACCAAACCCCCTCTTCTGAGGCTAATTCCGCCCTATGCCTGAAAATGTCAAGAAGCGGGCTGAGAGCGGAGGTAGGGAGAGTGGGGAGCAGTGTAGGGCGCCGTTCAATCGCTCACACTCCGTATCAAGCGGTGAAGCAGTGAGCGCTCCAGCATTTATAAAAGGCGAGGGATCTGGAAAAACAATCCTTGCACTTATTAGACAAAAAGGTGGCGAAAACTTAGACCAGTGAATCAAGCGTGGACAGTGCTGTGTTTCCATTATGGTACGGTTCGGTTTGGTACAGTATGGTATGGTGTGGAATGGTTGGGTCAAGCTTGCGTTTTGTAGCGTGACATCACAGCGAATGACAACATCGAATAAGTTGGGTTTTTTTCTGGTCAGTTTGTGGCTGTTTGGCTTAATAAGACCTCAAGCTTAGTATGACGCCAAGAAAGCGATTGGCAAAATGTAAATGCAGTAGTTGGTGTTTGGCCAGAGAGAGGCAGTAGATACACAGACATTTATGTATAATTTCAATACTTCAAGAACTTTTATTATCTGTATTATATATAATTTTTTGAGACATCAGATTTTTTGCAACTGAATTTTTTGAGACATCAAACTTTTTGCAAATGAATTTTTTGAGACATCAAACTTTTTGCAACTGAATTTTTTGAGACGTTGAATAAAAATCAATGGCAAATGGAAATTTGATGATTTTTAAAATTCAAAGTCTAATTTCGATGCAAAAAAATTCAGTGTTAGAAATTCGAATTCAAACTCAGATGTCACAGATTTACTTCCATACCCTAACCTTGTGCAGATCAGTGAGGTTATTTAGGGCTGTGCCAGCAATTTCACTGCACACCCTGACAATTCCCCACAGTTTGTCCCTGTTCTTACATGTTATGTTAAAAGACCAAACCAGCAGATTTAATTAAAAGTTAGTAAAGACTCGATAAAGCAAGAATAAAACATTCTCAAGTAGACTTTACATTAAAACCACAGAGCTTCCTATAAAAATACATTTTTACACACTGTTGAGCCTTTTTAGAAAGTGAATCCACGTGGGCTTCAAAAGTCAGTCTGTCATTAACTACGGTTCCCAGGTATTTATACTGGTTCACAACTTCAACATCTTTACCTAAAATGACTACAGGTAAGGTGACTGTACTGTCTTTACATACTTTACGCTAAACTGTTTTACACCTGGATCAGCAAATAACATTTCCAGATAACCATATATGCTGAAAAAAGATGGTTTAGGTGTTTCAAGGCTCATTGTGTCTTTATTGTCCGAGGAGCAATTTGGTTTAACAGCAACAGATAAAACAACAGAAAAAAATAAAATAAAAATACAGTAACAAATAGCAGTTATCACTTCACTCATTCACCAGGCTAATAGCAGCCAGGACAAATGACATTTGCTGCACATTATATCTATGCACTAAAGGAAGTAACGTAAACTTACACTGTAAAGGATGACTCGCATCAACCAGGGTGGATCTTTTTTTTCTCTAAAGACCTGAACTTATAAGGTCATGGATATTGTGAGGCAAACGTTAGGGGCGTCACCCATCAAACTTTGAACTCTTGAACTGTTGTAAAGCCTCAAGTTCAGTTTGACTGACGTCATGTTGAAGTTTTGCAACCAGAAATGAACAAACGTCACCTGCAACCAGGCACTCAATCACACATTATGTGCCATGCTTTTTGCAAAATCTATTTCATTGTATTATTATTTAAAGGTGCCATATGTAAGAATGTGACTCTACAGACTCTACTGACTGCAATGATTGGTAGACAGCAGTAGGTGGCGCCACATGCCAAAACATGATTTGCAGTCTGCAAAATATTTTTTTTTAATGCAAATATTTTGTCTGTACTGTTGTTGTTGGTGAGTTCAGTTTGTTATATGAACATTATTCCTAAGTCTCTGTGAAATATTTGGAGGATTTTATGATTTATTACATAATGCACCTTTAAATTTGAACATTAAAAGGGAAGGTCAACAAGACGATATGATCTGTATGGCTTGGAGAGACATACAGGAGGTGGAGCTGGAGGTGGCAGAGCTGAAGATGTTGAGATTTTCATTAGGAGTGACTAGGATGGTCAGGATTAGCAATTAGCATATTTGAGTGACAGCTCAGAATATGTTGGGTTTATTTCCTTATAACTGTGGCAGGGTGCAGTCGTCCGATTCACCAAGCAACTCCAAACAAGCGTGAATACCAACATATTGAAGGGGATTTTGACACATTTTGGGGGGCACTAATGGAGATAAAGTAAGAGAGTCAAGGTTGAGAGGGTTTGGTTACATGCAGAGGAGGTATAGTGATTATATTGGACATAGGATATTGAAGATGGAGCTGCCAGGTAGGAGGAAAAGCAGAAGACCAAAGAGAAGGTTCATAGATGATGTGAAGGAACATGAAATGTTCTTGAATTAGACAAGTTAAAGGGATGGTTTGACAAAAATAAATTGTCCAAAACTAAATTCAGTCTTCTGCAATTCTAAAATAAATTCTAATGTAAAGTTAAATATAGGGGGAGAGGACCTCGAAAGAGTGCATGTAATCAAATTTATAGATTTATTTATAGATAAAAGAGAATGGAGAAGTTAAGTTATTCTTCTTACTACTCCTTTTCAGAAATGTTAAACTGTATTTTGTATGTTTATTTTTTGACGAAAAAAAGAGTTATTCTTATTATGTTATTATTCTTTTGTTTTTGTTTGTTTTTTTAATTTTCATTACTTCTTTTCGTTGTTGTCGTTGTTATTCTTCACATGTTCGAAATAAACTGAACTAAACTAAACTAAAAAGGAGGACATGAGGACAGTGGGTGTAACAGAAGAGGACAAGATGAAGACAAATGATCCACTGTGGTGAGCCCTAGAAGGAGAGAAGGGAGACATCAACATCAACTATTAAAGAAGACATGGAATTATATCGTAAACAAAAAAGAGTTTGACATTTTCCATATTTAGTTTGGAGTAGCCGTCTTTTACTTTAATGACACTTCTGTCATTCCCTCGATCAGATTCATGAGGTCGTCAATGGATTATTTGAGGAATTCCTCGCCTTCTTCATATGTTTGAGACCATCAGTTATGTTGACCATCCAACATCATATCTTATATGGTATGGTTGGATTCCCGGCTCCGCTAATCTACATGTGTCCTTGGGAAGACACTTGTCTTGTGCCCAGTGTTTATCCTAATCTCTGAAGCCCTGTTATCACTTTCTTCATATGGTCTTTATCCTCTCTGGAATAATCTTATCTCTCTATATGGATTTGACCTATATACATTCAATAATTGATCTGGTCTGAAAAAAGCAATATGTCCCTTTTTATGTAGTTTGGTTAATTAACACAGATAACTAAAATATTTCACTGACAGCTGATTTAAAGATTTAATTTTAAACTCAGTTTCCTGCTGTTTTTTCCTTCCCTATTATCTGGCCATTTCGTCTCTCTATATATTCGTTTCTGTAACATGTCACTTAGGCCTCTCTCTAGTGCAACAAGGTAAAACAATGCAATTGAATGAAGCCACTCCCACCAAAATAAAATGAAAATCTTTCTGACACCCAGGATGAATCACAGTGTCGTGTTAATGATTAAACACAGTAAAGACAAAAGTGTCATAGTGATGAAATTGATCTCAGATGAAAGATTAGATAGACGCAGAATCACTGTATAGCAGAAGGAGCAGCAGGCAAAAGTGCTCAGACACCTGTGGAATGTGAAGATGGCAACTTTGAGGAAACAATACGTGGTGAGAAGAGAGGTGTACTCTGAGGACAGCTTTGAAGAGGATCACAATAGAATCAGCAGGGTGCACAAAACCACCCTGGATCATGTCAAAGAGTACCTGACGTAAGTTTGGCCCTGATTATGCAGAGAAGACAGAGTTTGTTCTTCACGTAATTTCTTCCCTGTCTTTGTGTGCAGCTGGGATTCTAAACGTGCCAAAAACGCCGTGCTCTCTCTTCTGCCCATCATTGGCTGGATGAGGGTCTACAGATTCAGAGAGTGGCTGTTGGGGGATGTGGTGTCTGGGATCAGCACTGGACTGGTGGCTATCATGCAAGGTGAGAAAGACGTTAAATATTGATGATTGTTGATGAACTTTTTCTCTTCAAATCTGCGTTAATGGCTTCATTTTCCGACTGATATTCATAATCTAAAATGTTTGCTCAGTGAACAAAAAAGTGAGCCTTTTAGTCTCTGAGTTCTGTAAATCGAGCAGAAGGTTTTTCCAGTATTCCACAAAGAGGCGGTTCTTTCTTCTTCAGCGTGGGTCACTCTTTACTGCATACTTACTACACTACCTGCTCCCACATTTGTATTGTTCACACCAGGGTGTGTCCTCTGTAGAGCTGCTGTTTTATATAGGGATTGATTTTGAAATTGGCGTAAATTATATAAAGTCTAGCATTCTTATGTAGCCTGGTTTATGTCAAGATCTGCAAATATTTCAGAAGAGAAGTCTTGTTGAAATAAATGAATAGATTCAGTGCTTTATTTTGAAACAAGTTGTGTTTTTGTCATATAAGAAACAATTGCTGTATAGTTTGCTGTGAACTACAACAAACTAAAGAGACACACCTGAGATGCACATTTCAAAAACCCCAGAACGAGTGTGAACGTCCATCCATGTGTCCTCAGATCCATTCACAAAATCCACATTTTTGATTTGGGGCGTACACGTGGCCTCAGTGGACACAACAGACACAGTATCTGTAGCCGGGTGGATGACGCTTGAGCCTGAAGAAAATGATCAAATATTACTTATGAAAATGACTGAGTTATGTTGTACTGACTTATTTTTCTAAAAACATGTGGTCTTTTTAAAATATTTACTTGAATCTCGATTTATTAACTAATTTGTTGAACTAGTCCCAAAAATTGTCATATGTTGTGACAAAAAAACGTATTGTATTTAAAATGAAAATGGGGTCTAACTTTCTTCAGTAATTCACTTTATCATCACCACCGTTAGATCTTGCATTTCCTTGTTCAGATCTATTCAATTTAGCATTATGTTTCTTAGTCATCGTGCAAAGTTTTTAGATTCATTGTTTTAGATTAATTCTGACAAACGCTGTCATAAATCTAAAAAAATGCACTTTCTGCTACTTTTTTCCATGTGTTCCGAAATTTTAGGATTTTCACAATTTTGAATGTCCCACCAAATTATATAGTATCACGCAACAGGATGAACCACACCCCATTATTATCCATCCATTATTTACCGCTTTATCCTCCACCGGAGGGTCGCGGGGGTGCTGTGCCTATCTCGGCTGACATTGGGCAATAGGCGGGGTACACCCTGGACAGTTCAGTAGTTACTAGTTAGTGAAAAAAGGAGTATTGTATGAATGCATGAAGTGTGAGAAGTGGCAAAACGAATGAATGATGACAACTCAACATTTTATAAATTACATTTGATCGTAATAACATTTTAGAAATTCATAAAGAACATTTGATTGTAATAACAGATTGGACCGCGCATATGATCTGGTACGTTTTTTTTTTTTTCATGTGATGATAGAAAACAAAAGTGTTTAAAAGGAGAAAACATACATTAAACGTAGCTATTAGTTGTAAAATACAACAGTAAATTGTTCGCTATAATACATTACACTAAACGTACTGAAGTGGGAGTGCAAAAAAGATTTGATTCATAGATATAAACGATAAGCGACAGCTGGACTTGAATTCTCGTCCTTCTGTGATGTCCTCTGCACTTCTTTGTTTATGGAGGACAAACAATTTAAATAAATAGTGTCACACCGTATGATATCCATTTCTGTGACAACATCTTTCTTGACCAGAGCTGACTCAAATATTATGCCAGGGCATTGAAAACAAGAGACTAACTCGTAGACATCTGTATTATCTGTACTGCATGTATCTTGAATTTAAAGGAATGTCCATTTCATTCAAATCACTGTGATTTGATCTGTGAGTTCATACATATATTGCTTTGTAAGTAGGACTGTGTATCACTACTGCTTTTCTGAATTGACTCGCTTTCCGATTCACAAGGTCCAGATTTGATTACATTTCAATGGGCTTCCCATGTGGGCAAACCTAACTACGCTCTTAGAAATAAGGGTTCAAAAAGGTTCCTTCTACAAGGGCTGAGGTTCTATCAGGAACCATTTGCTTCTGAAAAACCCTTTCTTCGGGAAAGGGTTTCAAGGGTTCTTGGTAACACTAATGGTTCCAGTAAGAACCATTTTGGTCCCAGAGAACCCTTTAAAACACCTTTCCTGGATAAAAGGTTCTTGGTGGAACCCTTTTAAAGGGTTCCAGGCAGAACCTGGTTCTACCTGGTACAAATAAGGACAAGAATCTGGTAAGAAGCCAAAAGATGAAATTGTTGCCACAGATAGATTTTGGTGGGTCTAAGTGACTGATTTAAATGTTTTTGGAAGATGTTGCAGTAGCTACAAATAACTAAAATAACTCTGTGAAGCTTCATTTTGTGTTTGTCTCACTCAGGACTGGCGTTCTCTCTGTTGGCCTCGCTGCCTGCAAGCTATGGACTCTACACAGCCTTCTTCCCTGTTCTCACATACTTTTTCCTTGGTACCTCAAGACACATATCTATAGGTATGTCATACAGTGCAAAAACAAGATGATAGGAGCAGTTTTTTTACATTTGCTCAATAACATCCAATTCCAAGTTGAATCTGTTTGCCAATACAACATTATGATTATGCGTCTGCACGGCATTGCTCCAATAATCCTGCAATTCAAATAAACGTCAAGTTAAAAGGATCTAAAACATTTATGAGTCCTGCTTTTCCTGGTTATTCTCTACGCCACTTCTCTTTTTATTTGACAATTTCATGGGCTTGGCATCAATATTTGTCACGTATAGTGTCACATCAAGATTACACCCTCGTGCCACGTTAGAGAAGGTGTAAATAGATTCCTGGGTTTGCATTTTTATCTGGATCCTTAAATGTTAATGGTTTCTTCTTTGAGTCATGGTCTGTCCCTCCACACTCCACAAGGTTTCATGGAAATAGTGTCAGTGGGAGTAGCAGGAATTGAAGGAGATTACATCATGCCATATTTAATAAAGTTCTGCAAATTTACTGCAAATGTAAGACATGTGTGACAGTCAGCTGTAGCTATAACATAAATGGTTAGTAGCACACCTGAGACATCCATACAATTCAATCAGGGGAAACTAGTGACTGGAAAATGAATTAATGCAGAATAAACAGAGTAATATCCTGGTCTTTACAGAGTATTTTGGTACTTGGACATGATGGCACAAACACATCTATAAAGTCAGACTGAACAGACATGACATCAGTGTGGGGTGGGGAAGCCAGATCTGATCTCAGTCGTACCAGGTCTGAATAGAGCCATAGTGTCTCCCCAACCATCCACACACTTCCTCCCTGCAGGTTCCTTCCCAGTCCTGAGCCTAATGGTGGGCACTGTGGTGGACCGTCTTGTCCCATACAACAGCACCTCAGTCAATATGACAGACTCTGATCTGGACGCGCAGAGAGTCCTGGTGGCCTCCTCTGTCACCTTCCTCATGGGGGTTTTCCAGGTAGACTTGACCTCTATTTCTGTAGATTGAAGATTCTGCAAGTGCTTTTTTAACCAATCATTTCTCCCCATGTTTCTGTTTGGTGCAGCTTGCCATGGGTGTTCTGCAGGTGGGCTTTATTGTTGTGTACCTGTCAGACACTCTCGTGTCCGGCTTTACCACAGCAGCAGCCGTACACATCGTGGTGTCCCAGCTCAAGTTTGTGTTGGGGTTAGTTGTTCCAGGCATCAGTGGTCCGCTCTCCATCATATATGTAAGTACAACATGTGACAGCACCATCACTACCAGTAATAGTTGTAATGATTTGAAAACAGTTGGGGTAGACCACTCTTTGTTCTGATAATTCATGGAAAGAAGACAGACTATAGTTTCAAATATGCAAACAGATCTTGATAATGTCTAAATGTACAATTAAACAGTACAGATGTCAGTGAGTGGAAAAGAATCATCATAAAATCAAAACACTTAGCTGACAACTCTTCTTCTCAACTTCTTAAATGTCCAGTATGCAGTACTTTTCACAGATGACTCGATGATGACAGTTTTTGTATTTAAAAGTCCAATGTACAATAATTGATGTACAATAAAAATGAGTGAGAGCTAATATCAGTTAATTAAGCGTCCAGGAAGAAAAAACTGTTTGATGGAGCCCAACTTTTAAGTTGAGGAGTAGCTCTCAATCATGGAAATGCCAGATCAGTATCAACGCTAGTCGATTATCTCTCCTTGTCTGAAGACCTTTTTAGAGAGTCAAAGAGAAAGCTTTGCAGCCAGATGCTTTTAAGTACTCTATGCCATCTCACTTTCACCACCAGCATGTGGACTGCTTTTCAATTGGAAAACTCCTCATTGCAAAATAAAAAATGTGTACAGAACACCATGAACGTGTGGCTATGATGGGAGAATAAGATGGGTGAACCAACCAAATCTGCCAGACACAGACATGTCTGGCATCAGTGGTGGAGGAAGTGCTGAATCTCAGTACTTAAGTAAAAGTACAAATAAGCAGAGAAATCTTTACTTTAGTAAAAGTAGAAGTACCAAAATGACAACCCTACTTAAGTAAAAGTAAAAAGTACCTGATTTTAAATGTACTTTGAGTATAAAAAGTAATATTACTTGCATAATGATTAATTCTCTTAATGTCTATATTCTTATAACAAAAAAAACAGGCTGTGGCATTTTAATCAAGTTTTAGGCTAATGTAATGTGCTTACCATCTATGGCCCAGTTTTCATTCTGACTTACAATTCTGGTCATCTGTCAGGGTAAAAGACCCAAACAAATCATTATAGGTCCAATATGCAACATTCTGCCAAACAAGATTTCAGGAAATAAATATGAATGATGTAAATGTATAGTAGAGTTATAATGTCTTGAGCAGAGTATGACACCTCAGTTAAATGCAGAATGTTGCATATTGGATGGGGCTTTTGTTTCTTTAGAGTAAAAGACAAGAAGGAAACCAATGTTTCAAAATAACAAACTGGAACTGTTTTTGGAACTTGTTAATTATCACCCACAATCTCATTTGATGAGGAGAAACTGGCAACAAATCCTTGTGATTGCAATCACAACCATCTAGTAAACTGCTGGTTAATAAGTTTGGTTGAACTTTCAAACACAACCCATCCAGACAATATCTGGAGAATATTTAGACTTGTTTATGAGGGGCTGTGTAGGCCATAATACCTTTTTTTACCTCTCACATACACAATTTTACCTCTCACATACACAATGTTACCTCACACATTCACAATTTTACCTCTCACATACACAATTTTACCTCTCACATACACAATGTTACCTCACACATTCACAATTTTACCTCTCACATACACAATTTTACCTCTCACATACACAATTTTACCTCTCACATACACAATTTTACCTCTCACATACACAATGTTACCTCACACATTCACAATTTTACCTCTCACATACACAATTTTACCTCTCACATACACAATTTTACCTCACACATTCACAATTTTACCTCTCACATACAATTGTTTTAGCTCTCACATGTAATGTGGAAAAACATTTTCATGTGTGAGGTAAAAACATTTACACGTGAGAGCTAAAACAATTGTATGTGAGAGGTAAAATTGTGAATGTGTGAGGTAAAATTGTGTATGTGAGAGGTAAAATTGTGTATGTGAGAGGTAAAAAAAAAGGAATTATGGCCTACACGGCCCCTCAGACTTGTTGGTAGGTTTTATGATTTGATTGTAAAAGAATCAAGACTAAAATGTTCTTCCCAGGTATTTTAATTTCAGTGCAAAGTGCATGTCATATTAAAGTACAGAACCATTTTCAGTTTAATAGCATTTTTTATGATGTCCTTTTCTATGAAAATTGACCACATGAAGATGAAGCATTTCATTGTTTATATGTCTCATGTAATACATTTTTGTTACAGACCCTGGAAAAAATCTTCGTCCAGATCACCTCTGTAAACATCTGCGACCTGGTCATGTCAATAGTGATTATGGTGATTGTGTTCATAGTGAAGGAGCTGAACGACAGATACAAAGCCAAACTGCCCGTCCCTGTCCCCATAGAAGTCATCATGGTGAGGAAATCCTGACAGGAGACTCTAGAATACTATAGCAGACATTTTAGTTTCCACATGTCCACTGTTCCTTGCCATACACTGTTAAAAAGTAAATTGTGTAACATTTATGAGGCTTTATTAGCAGAAATTGAAAATTCTACTCATCAGTATGTATGTAGGTGTATATTTATACTTTAGAATTGAATCATTTTGGTTTTATAGACTTAAAAAAGTCTTGCCAATATGTTTTTACTTCTGGAGGAGGAAGTCTATGATGTCTCATCGACCGAAGCTTTTGTCCCCCAAATACCTACTAACATTGCAACATGGAATGTTAGAACCCTTTATCGAGCTGGTAGAATCAAGTAGCTGCAGAAATGAAGAGATTGAACATAGAAATAGTTGGGTTAAGCAAAACGAGATGGCTAGGAAACGGTAAGACTACCCTGCAGAGTGGAGAAACCTTCATTATTTACTCTGGCCTCCCACCGAATGTAAGAGGAGTAGGATTCATTATGTCAAAGACAAGTGCACGGAGTCTGAAGGAGTGGGAACCTAACTCAGAGAGGATCATCATGGCATGGTTCACATCCTGCTGTCAAGACACCACAATTATACAAGCATATGACAAGGCCGCTGAGGCGGAAGAGGACATGAAGACCATCTATAGAATCACAAAAACTCTGAGTGGTAAAAGGAGACAGATAAACAAGTCAGTACAGGATAATTTGAGGTAAAGGGCAAGGGGTCAGCTATGATGTCATTGCAGTCTTGGGTATGTAGCCAATCATCCATTTTTAGGGTTTTTTGACAGAATTGTCATGGCTGACGTATTCAGCCATATCCTTTCAACTCAGGGCCGCAAGCAATTGCCTGCAATTGCCTCCGGTAGCAACACTGGTGCCTTTACGACTTCCTCTTGTGTTTCCTTGGTTAATATCCCCAAGGATTAGATTACATTAGATTAGATTATAACATAAGCAATATGAAATACACAAAATGCAAACGCAAAAATATTCCATCCATCCATTTTCTACCGCTTTATCCTCCACATGACGGTGTCAAACTCAGCTGGGCCACATAGAGACAAACAACCATCCAAGTGTCCAATTTACCTAATCCACATAAGACTCAAGTGTATTTTCTTTTTACACAGACTGTCATAGCGTGTGGCATGTCGTATGGCTTAAACTTTAAGGAGAAGTATGATGTTGATGTTGTTGGCAAAATGGTTCGTGGGTAAGTTTCCAACATAGAAAATACTCACTCCTGTTACAGCAGATAGCACCAGGTTTCATTTACAATTAAACACTGTTTTTATTCTTCTTTCAGGTATGAATCTCCAATTGCCCCCAGTATGACAGTCTTTCAGGAGAGTGCTGTGGAAGCCTTTCCTATCGCCATAGTGGGGTTTGCTGTTGCCTTCTCTGTGGCCAAAGTCTACTCGGTCAAACATGATTACTCTATTGATGCCAATCAGGTGAATGACACTTAAAAACACAGTCTCTGTTGGAGGAAGTGTTAATTAGTTACTATACTATGAGATTTAATAAGTAAGTCTCATCATATTTCATCATGAAGCTATATGCAGTTGTTTTAAATAAAGGTTGGGTGCATGCTTTCATGTGTGCAGGGCAAACTAAATAAGTCCAAGCAACAGTTTCAGGATTGAATGGCATAAAACTTCACTTTTTCTTCCCCAGGAGCTCATAGCTTTTGGGGTTAGCAACATATTTGGTGCAAGCTTCAGGTCTTTTGCAGCCAGCACAGCACTTTCCAGAACAGCCGTCCAGGAAAGTTCAGGAGGCAAAACACAGGTGAGAAAAAAAACAAATGAACACCTCCTGCTTCCTTGTTGTGGACATTTACAGGGTCATATCCCCATAAAGATTTATTATAATAGTCACTTCACACTTTCTTTCATGTCACATGTTTTGTTTTTACAAATGTAGGTTGCAGGATTGGTCTCAGCCCTGATTGTTATGATTGTTACTGTTGCTCTTGGGTTCCTGTTGGAGCCGCTTCCCAAGGTGAGGTTTTTTTCTGCAATAAATTGTCAAACAACTCGGGTTTGGGTTTGTTTTATGAATGTATGGAAAGGCTACTCTCTGAATTGCTTATGTTATATTTCCATGTACAGATATACAGTATTTTTCATTGTTATTCTGCCCAGTGTCTATGTATTTATTGTACTTTTTCTCTGACATGTAAATAAAATTAAATGGGTCTTTAATGATTTGGTACCTAAGAAATCTCAAATGGCACAGATGGTGCCAAGCTGTGCCAAAAGTGAGAACGCCCAGACATCTCTTTAATAAAACCTCTGTAATTTCACTCTGCTTCATTTCAGTAGCATCAGACTTTGCACAGCTCATGTCCACATGTTGTTACATGACCTCCGTGTGTTTTTAAGCTCCTACTGCATATTTTAAAGGTGATATTTGCTTTAAAATGCAATATTTTTTTAGGCGAGAGAAAAAAATCCTTCAGTTATGCTGTGTTCCATGTACATTTACTCTGACACAGTGGCATCTACAGTGAAACTTACACCTCTGGCGGAATCTCACAAGTGTTATCTTCATTTTGATACCAAGATAATCCACATAGAGCTTGTAACTGCAGAGATTTACTCTATTTAGTTTGGGCATGTCATTTTCGAGCAGGGACTCCAAAAAGAGGGTCAGGGAAGAAGTGGTTAAAGAGTGTTGGTCACTGTTATGTCAGCACAATACTGTATATAACATAAGTCTTGTTTGTTTTTCGATATATTAAAGCAGAAATGTCTCATGTTATAGCTCTAATGCACATTCAACACTGTGATTGACTGCAGTCTGTCCTGGGTGCCCTGGTAATCGTGAATCTGAAGGGGATGCTGATGCAGTTCAGGGAAATACCGTACCTGTGGAGGAGAGACAAACCAGAATGTGTAGGTAAACAGTTGATGTGTTAGAAGTTAATTGTGTGTATGTTTTTAGAATTCAGCAGTCAGTGTTTGTTTTCTCCACAGGTCGTGTGGATTGGAACATGCGTGGCTGCCATCTTGCTGGGCCTGGACCTTGGTCTGGCAGTGGGCTTGGGGGTGGAGCTGCTTACTGTTGTCTTCAGGACTCAGTTGTAAGGACACATTTAATGCAACTAAACACTAATATTTTAGTACATGTTCCATAAAGAATGTACAGTTTTCTATACTTTCTACTTGCTGATGGCATTTTTAACCGTAAACCTAATTCCAACCACTACAGCATGTGTTATTGACCTAAAGAGATAGATATTCGCATGAAGGACATTATAAACAGATTTAGGTCCCAACAACATAAGTAGTAATCTAGGGAGTGATATTGTCCGTGACTCTACTACTCATGTATCTGTCAGCCTGTGTTAATATGAGTTACAAATCATGAGACAGTTATTGTATGTTGTGTCTACTGTGTATGCGTTATCCTCGTTGTGTCTCTGTAGTCCACGTTGTTGTGTCTTGGCTAACATCCCTGGGACTGACCTCTACAGGGATCGCAAAGACTACCTGCATGTAAGTATATTCAAGGATTCAAGGGTTTTTATTTGTCACATGGTCAGATTTTCATTTAAAGCTGCAATGCACAACTTTTGGTGAATTTTTCTTTTTAAATTTCATTGTTATGCCTCTGTTTGGTGTTCATGATCAGAAGCGATGTGACCTACTTTATATGCTTACGTCATTCGCACTAGCGCAATGTCGCTGCTGCCCTCATCTGGTGTGAAATAACTAAGCTTGTATGTAGCCGGGTGACACGTGATCAATATACTGAGAAACACAGATAACGTCGTGTGGAGCAGATAGCCTAGATCAACATTGTGTGAACTCATTTGTTTAACAGTCACTCTTAAGCCCATACATTTAGCCTGGTTAATACAAGACTGCATCTCACTATCTTTTAACCCTTTAAGGTACTACTCAACCATTTTGTCGACCACACTTTAAGTCACTATATCTCATTGAAAAATGCATGAAGCTGAACTCACTAACAATTAATGTGACTTGTTCTGAATGTTGTAGTTTATGAATTATGCAAACCAGGTTTATTATGTCTCAACTGTTTGGTAGAGGCCTGTATCTGAAATATTGTAGGGTCTAATTAAAAAAATAAAATAAATACATATTGATTTTCGTTATTGTTATCATAAGTAAATAAAATAAAATAATGTACCTGTGTACCTTAAAGGAGTATAAGTCTGGAAAGGGTGTAGTCACCTCTCACTTGCAAGACGTGTAACCAACTGAGATCGAAAGGCTTCTATATGCAATTGGAGAGATCTACAACCAATCAGACCAATGACGTATGCAGTCAATAAACATGCTTGTTGTAATCTAATGAGCTTCATAGAGCAAGGGTGAATTCCAATTGCTTTACCCTCAATCTCAAAAATGTGCGCTCCCTCTAGTGCAAGTGTTGTCCCGATTCTAAGAAAAATTAAGTTGAGGGCCAAGTTTAAGGGCTGTATCGCCCTCAATATTGAGATTTTCCGAGACCACCCTTGGGAGCAAGGGCTACCCAGAATGCATTGCATGTTTTGACAAAAAGATGGCGTCGAAAGAGTACGCTACAAATGAAGTATTTTCTTTGTTAATAGAGATATAAAAATGATGAAAACCACTGTATTATCTTAGTTTAGGCCCATATTATGGATTACTGACGTCATTGTTGCGTAACATTTATTTTTATTTTACGATCTTTTGTCAAAAGCCAGCCGGTGCACACACACGATCGTTTGCTATCGTTAACCCTTCAATAAGCCGTGGTGTGTGGTAACTGTCAGCTGAATATGTCTGTGGTTGTGGTATTTGTATGAGTATCATCTTATAACTAACTGACAACCTAATAACTTGACTGACAAATGGATCGTAATAAATAATCGTGACGTAAATGTGTTCTGCTTCTTCTTCTTTTTTGGAGTTGACAGACTGGACGCAGCTTTCGTGTTATTCTGCCCCCTACAGTCTGAAGACGTATCTGCATTTAAGGGGTCTCCCATTTCAAAGTGACAAAATAACCCTCAACACTTGGTTTTGAGGGCCAGTTAAGATTAAGGGTTAAGATTGAGGGTTAAGATAGGATTTGGAATTGGCCCCAAGTCACTTAAAATGGAAGCAACAGCCTTGTTGGATAATTGGCGGGGTTCACCCAGGCTTCCATAATTTGATCAGTCAACATCTTTTTTATTCCCAGACAGCTTAATGTATTTATTAACATGAAGTTATTATTATAACTAACTTGAGAGGGTGTGTTTCAGAAACAAATTATCTCAGGCTTCAATATCATTATTGTCCACTGAATTCTTTTTTAATCTCGATGCATTTCCTTTCAGATTCATGAACCAAATGGAGTTAAAGTCTTCAGGATACCCTCTCCCATCTTCTTTGCCAACATTGAGTTCTTCAGGGACAAGCTTGTTGAGGCCGTATGTATGGATGACGCTTCTACCTCACATTGGGTTAGTGTTTCTTCAGCAGGGTAACATAATTGTACTGGTTGTCACAGGTTGGATTTAACCCCTTGAGAGTTTTTAGGAAGAGGAATAAGGCGGAGAAGAAAATCAGGAAACTGTTGCTGGACGAGAGAGAAAATGTTACAGAGGTGAGTCATAAGAGTCAAGAATGCAGTAGGAAAGGAGATGAAACATGTTCCTTCACAAAGCTGTAAGCCTATACTCAAATAGGTTTGTCTAACAGGGAGGTGTGGGCCACTTGTTTTGCCAAACATCTACGGAGTCCTGCATGAACACGGAGAAGTCTGAAAAGTCTGACGTCCTCGACGGCCTTCCTTTCCGGATAGACTGGAACGCTGAGCTTCCCGTCAACATCAGTGTTCCCAGAGTGGACATCCACAGCCTGATCCTGGACTTCTCTGCTGTCTCATTCCTGGACATCTCTGCTATGAAGGGGCTCAAAATGGTAAAGAAAAACCTCTCAGTGGCTTCCAGTGTAAATCTGTACGTACATATGTATAGTATGTATGAGACGGGACTGTATCTATGTTCTCCGGGTCCTATGTTCCCCGCTTTGTATGTGACCAGGGAACATAGGACCCTTTCTCTAAAAAAGGGTCCTATGTTCCCTGCTGTTCACCCAAAGTGTCCTATGTTCCCCGCTTTGTATGAGACCAGGGAACATAGGACCCTTTCTCTAAAAAAGGGTTCTATGTTCCCCGCTGTTCACCCAAAAGACCCGGGGAACATAGGACCCTACCCCTTACCCTAACCCGAACCCCAACCCTTACCCTAACCCTACCCTAACCCTTTACCCTGGAGCTGCACACTCAGGCTTCCACAAAGTGGGGAACATAGGACCCTTTTTTTAAAAAAAGGTCCGATGCTCCCCGATCGGGGAACATAGGACCCGGGGAACATAGGTACGATCCCGTAATGAGACCTGCAAAAATGTCTTGCAGTGAGGATAAATTTGGCAACTCCCATCATAGTGATGAGTAATATCAGTAGTACTGCCGAAAAATCAGCAGCAGCAGCAGCAAATAAAACAATACAGTTATTTGGCCTATGGAGAAATGTGTTCCTACTCATATACAGCACATTTAAAACAACCTCAGCTGTACACGCCCAACAAATACATGGCAGAAACAGGTAGAACAAATCAAAAGGAAATTAGAAAATAGAGAGGTTAGGGTTTTACCTTTGCCAAGAGTCTAAACTTATCTGTTTGTCCGGGAATAAAGGAATTAAAAGACATTAAAACATGGATAAAGATGAGGATACAAACCACAACAAAACAGATCAAATAAAACAAAAAAATAAAATGAAATGGAATTAACATTAACAACGTAAACAGTATCAAAGGCCAATAAACACAGGTGGGTATTAAGAGGAGATTTAAAAACACAGGGAAGAGGCCTCTGTAATGCTGTAATTACTAAAATACGCTCAAAAGGCTTTTTCTGAGGCTGCAAACACTAAACAGTTCTTGTTTTGAAGTGATTATTAATTTGTACAAACGTAATTACGTGTAATATATTCAGTTTCACCAACATACCCGGGACCTTTAAACAGTACAAAGCAATATAAAGTTGTACCCACAGTACTTTAATAGATGAATTGCAGTGGTTGTATTGGTACTGTGACACAAATACAATTCAATGTTGTGTTTATTATTTTCTGATCATCTCCACAGGCAATCAAAGAGTTCCAACACATTCAAGTGGATGTTTACATTGTCTCATGTGATGGTGAGTTTCATTAGCACAAGATAAATACCCATAATTCACCTCTCAGGCAGCTGACTGAACTCAGGTGACTTGTGTTGACAGTGTACATCCTGGAGAAACTGCACGCCTGCATGTTCTTCGACGACGAGATTGTGACGTCCATGTTCTTCCCGACCCTTCATGATGCCATGCTGCACGTGCTCGGAAAAAACAAGGAGGATCACAGTAACAGTAACAGAACGGTAAGAAAGAACGTATTGTCCTCTGTAACAATAACCAGGCACAGACTATGAAGCAAAGTTTTAAATCATTAATGTCAATCATAACGATGTAAATCAGTGGTTCTCAAAGACAGGGTCAGGACCCACAGAAGGGTCCCCAAAAAAACTTTTGGCAAGATTTATGTACATATGTTTTAAATAACGTGACTAAGGGTGAATTCCAATTCCTTGCTTAACCCTCAATCTCAAAAATGTGCGCTCCCTCTAGGCTGTATCGCCCTCAATATTAAGATTTTCAGAGACCACCCTTGGGAGCAAGGGCTACCCAGAATGCATTGCGTGTTTTCACATAAGAAAGATGGCGTCGAAAGCAGCGAAGCGAGTGCGATACAAATGAAGTATTTTCTTTGTTAATAGAGATATAAAAATGATGAAAACTGCTGACGTCATTGTTGCGTAACATTTACTTTTATTTTACAATCTTTTGTCAATAGCCGGCCGGTGTGGTTTACTTTTCAATAAGTCGTGGTGTGTGGTAACTGTCAGCTGAATATGTCTGTGGTTATGGTATTTGTATGAGTATCATCTTATAACTAACTGACAACCTAAAAACTTGACTGACAAACGGATCGTAATAAATAATCCTGGCGTAAATGTGTTCTTCTTCTTCTTTTTTGGAGTTGACAGACTGGACGCAGCTTTCACGTTATTCCGCCCCCTACAGTCTGAAGACATATCTGCATTTAAGGGGTGTCCCATTTCTAAGTGACAAAATAACCTCAACACTTGGTTTTGAGGTCCAGTTAAGATTAAGGGTTGAGCTTGAGGGTTAAGATTAAGTTAAGTTTTAATTCATTTACAAAACATGTCTTGGAAATGATTCATGTGTTACAGACATGGTTTTAAATGTGTCTATATTATGCACATATTTTCTCTAATCATGATTTATGTTGTGATTTTGGTCGTGAAAGTTTGCCATCTTAAAAAAAAAACCTTGGGAAATACTGACATAAATGAAGTGGTTTGAGACACAATTACACAGGGCGATGCTTATTGTCTCACAACTAAGTCTGTGACGCGACTGGACGCTTTGACCAATCACAGGGCAGTTCAGAGCAAGTGGATACTTGCTTGAGGCTGTTCTGCTACAATAGCTTATACTCCCCTCTTGATTTACCAAGTCAGTAAACATTTTCTTAATGGTTAATGGTCTCACTTTCTAGTTTCAGCTGTTGTTTAACAGAACATGGTGTCAATTTTGTGAATTATATTCCCATTTAGAGGAAAATGTGAGCGGACACTCGTGAGATTGACAGCTGATATGGCTTCAAAATGGGAGTTCAGATTCCTGTGGGTGACGTCATGACTGGTTGCCACCTGGTCAATATCAGCAGGAATCTCAGAGATCGAGTTTGTATCAGGTCATCTGTCGCATAAAAAATGCTGCACTTCTTCTGCTTGAGAGGAGTGGTGTGTTCCATTGACATCGGGACCCTATCTCAGGCTAGCCATTGTTAAAAGTCAATAACAATACAATAAGGTTGTACAATACATGGTATTTTGTGCAGACAAACAGTGAAGCAACACGTCAGTGGTTAAAAATAGAACAGTACTGTGTGTATGACTGATTTACTGTGAAACAAAAATACAACAGAAGTGATTTTAACTGTAAAATTAGCAGTGCTCTAAAGCAACTGGCCATACAATCCTCCTAATATGTCACAGAGACTCAGGAATAATGTTCATAAAACATATTGAACTCACCAAAAACAACAGTACAGCCAAAATATTTGCATTAAAATAATATTTTGCAGACTGCAAATCATGTTTATGTTTTGAAATCATATTTTGGCATGTAGCAGTTATGTCAGAAAACGAAACCTAAAAGACCTCTGTATTTTGAATTTTAATGTTGTAAGCGTTTTTGGCCACTTTCTTACATATGGCACCTTTAAGGTTGGAAAACCGACGGCCCATTACCTTAGAAATTCTGAGTTCTGAATACAAATGGAACGCAAAAAACTCACTCACTCGCTCACCTTCTACCGCTTTATCCTCCACATGAGGGTTCTGGCGTCAATCCCAGCTTGAACGCACAAATCAATTTATATATTTTGGATATTTCTGCCTACTGCAGCTTTAAATGACGTACAGTAGGCAATGCTTGCCGTGGGAACGGGAACAACAAAAACATTTCTCCAGTTGTTTGAATGCCAAGTCTGCAATTCTCTTACTACTACTGTTGAAAATTGGATATTGTAATGATAATAGCAATGATACAGCCCAGGAAAACAATTTCCATCAAATTATAATGTAAAAAATCATTATTATTTTGTATGCTTGATAAGTTTTTTTTTTTCCCCTTAATCACAGATGAAATATACCCAACTGTAGAAGAACTGCAGTCTCACGGCGCGTGTGAACACAAGGAAGGTTCAACTTGTAAACACTGTCAACATTCTACCAATAGAATGTTCCGTCTGTCTCTACTCACTATATTGCCTTCATCATATGTAATGTTCTGTACATTCAGTAAAGTTCTGTTTATCATATAATCAATGACGCAGTCTTTCTTCAGTGCCTGTCCATCAGTTCTTTGTGCCTGTATTTGGCGTATGCAAGTATGAGGCATAAATGATTAGTCCAGCTCCTGTTTAAATTATGGTTTGATGAAACAAATGCAATACAATACACAAAAAGTGTTTCACTGGACACCAAGGCCCTCAGATACAGTTGCAGAAATCATAGTAATCATATATTTAATGTAAATCTCATGGTGAGTTCCATTTGCAATAAATGAGCGTCAAAGAGACACAAAAACATTAAAACCTATGTTGTGCAGTGTTTCACATACTGAACAACATACTTGCCAAATTTTTAGACTCGCATTTTAGAATTGCTAAACAATGACCAAAGCACTTCCTCCTGTGTGATACTGCTTCATCATCCAACACAACCATATACTGCACTGCTATACTCACTGATTTCAAAGTCAAACTTGCTTACACCAGGTAAGAGCTAGCGTGAGATTTAATCATAATGCTATGCCAGTGTACATATAAATAAATGCAATAATTGCATCCATTTTTCTGGTGTATGCACGTTTGATAAATGAAGGCCAGAGAGTGGTTTGACCGTTTATAAAAGGGTTGCACATTTTGCGAAACATGCACAAATACGTTGTATTTATCAGGATTGACTTCTACTGTAGTTTAAACAACCTGAAGACCTGCATTTTTCAATTCTAAAAGCAAACATAATTTGTTGTAAGGCATCACAACAACTAGCAGCAGATATGGACAGTCACTAACCATTCATTTATCAGTCACAGGACTGACTGATGACTCACAATTGGCTACTGCCCTTCACACCAATACGTGAGTTGTTAAAGGGATACTTCACCGATTTGAATGTGGCTTTGTATTGCTAGAATAGCTGTAGTATTTTTTAGAAAATGTGCTTCCCTCCCTCAGTTTTTCACTGAGTTGTAAAAAAAAAAATCAGTTTTCCATTTTCAAAATTTGCCCTACTGTGATGCAAAACGCATCATTTGACTCACAGTAGGGCACATTTGGATAAGGGAAAACAGTCAGGGAAAAACAGAGGGAGGGAAGCACATTTTCTAAAAAATACTACTGCTATTCTAGCAATACAAAGCCACATTCAAATCGGTGAAGTATCCCTTTAAAAAGCTTGTAATTTTGTAAAGTCACAGAACAAATATGAGATTGGAACCTGCTGTTAAAAATTTATTGAGCTATATTTACCATTACCTTTCATTGTACATATGCATGGATTCGGTTGACATGTATAGAAATACAAGCTTTTAAAAAGGGGGGGGGGCACACATTTGCTCTTTGTGTCTGTAGTTATGTTTAGAACAGCTGTAACTAATGTGCACCACCTACACGTTTGTTTCTGGGCAGTTTATTTATCAAAAAGAAACATCTACATCCTGTTAACCTGAGGTTTACTATCACATTATTCAGACAAGTGGTGTGAAACAAAATGAAACTAACAGTTGAGTTGGCAGTTTACTGATAGTAAGGCCGGTAACGGCTCTGATCTGGGTGGTGTGGTCCAGGCATCTGGCCCTGGGGAGGACCTTGCATTCGTGGAGGTGGGGGCCCTCTAGGAGCTGGCCACATCCCAGGACTGAGGCCTCCCGGTTGGCTGAACGGGGGACTGAGCGTGCCCTGGTCTTCAGGGAACTGCTGCATTGAGTTGGGGTTGTAATGATGGGGAGGGGGTGCGTTGACCGGAGGGCCGCTGTGTTGTGGTGGAGGTCCAGGGGGCGGGTGGTTCATGTAGGGGGGCATCTGGCTCATAATGTGCCCAGGTGGTGGTGTGATTGGAGGAGGAGCTGTTGACATGGGAGGAGGGGGAGCCTGGTTGTACACCATATGTGGCGTCCCAGAGGCTTGGGGAGGATGCTGCATTGGGTGGTTAATAGGGGGAGGGGGAGGAGGAGGTGGTCCAAAGTGCTGCTGTGGTGGCGCCATCATGTGGTGAGAGTGGGACACGACGGGTGGCTGTCCAGGATAGTCTGAAGGGTGGTGGTGGGGCGGCTGACCGGGGACTGGCCCACTGGAATGGGACTCACGGGAGGAAGAGGAATCGTCTTGGATGGGCACGGTGATGAGATTGCTGTGTTTGCGGGTTGTTACTGTGGCAATGCGGAATGTTTCAGGACCAAGACCAGACGATGGAGGTGGGCCTTCATGGGCGTTGGGTGGCGGCGGCTGACTGTAAGGGTCGTGACTGCCGTGCTGGAGCGGGTTGGGAAGGTGAACGTGGTTCTTGGGTAAGTGAGGTGGAGGCACACGGAAGCGGTCCTCAGATGAAGGGGGCAGGTGCACAGGATCCTGGCGGCCAGTGGAGGACTTGGCGGCCCTCAGGTGGCGGTGGTTGACGTGGGCCTGCAGGTCACGCTGGGACAGGTAGGTGCGCTTGCATCCCGGCACTACACTGCACATGTAGAGAGAACCACGCTGGCACTGCTCGATGCGCTGTACTGGATCTGTGCAGTTGTAGAGGGTGAGGCTGAACACATGAAGACAAAATGTCAGCAACAATAGAAATGTGGAGCTACAATTACTTTAAATATTTTGAATAATAATATTAAAATTCAATGAATTTGACTGTTTACAACAACACATTAAGACAAAAAACTTGATATCGCATCGTCAACAGCTGCAGCGATTAGAAAAACTATTTTAGTAGCGATATAAATGATTAAACTTTGGGTTCATTCAAAAATTAATTAATTAAACAACAGCGTTTGATTCATTCTCTGCATTACATTTCTTTGAAACTAAAGTGTTGTTGTTAGGATTTACAACAGCAGAGGGCATGCCGCGCATTAACCAAAGCCCAGAGTCTGGCGCTTAATTTCTGTGTTAACTGTTGGGTTTCGCCTTCTTTCTACAATACTGTATGGGCTTTGCCTTGCTGTGGTAAGTTCCCTGAGATTAGCACGTTGTGATATGATGCAAAATAAATTAAGCTGATTTAATTTGAATCGTCTCACCCAGGACACATTTTGTCTCCTTTCTTCTCATGAAGCAAAGCGCAGTCGTAGCAGAAAACATGTTTGCAGGGGATCTGAGGAGTTAGACAGGTAAGAGAATTAAACATCAGCAGCTCCCTTAAAAAAGCCTGCAGATAATGATTGGATTAATTTAAGTACACACCATCCGTCCATATAAATGTATAGGGAGGCCGCATTTGTCACAGAAGTGAATTGGTACCTCATCTCTTTCTCCAATCAAATGCAACTGTGAAGAAAAAAAAAAAAACATGTTTTCATTAGAATATGCTCAAATACTACAAAAAATGTATACAAATGTCAGTTAATTCCTTTGAAACTGAATCTGTACACTCCCCACACTAAAGGGGTTGAATTGGAAGAAAGCAGTCCAACAGTCTGACAATTCTGCTCATCTGGATCAGTAATGATGTGCCGTGCCTTTGTCTGAAAACAAAGACAGGTGTGTCGAGTCTCTTCTTATTGTCCAGTGGGATTATGTACCTTGTAGTCCCAGAACATTTGTTGGGGAAACCTCCTCTGACTTCCAAACACATCACCAGATTTAGAGCCACAATCAAACCGGTCCTCTTGCTTGAAGCCAAAGTTATCTGTGAAACACAGGACACAAGTATTAATGAGGCAATGAAAAACAAATAACAGCCTAAAATGTTATTTTGGGGGGGAATAAAGTGATTAGCACTCCCAGGTCGTGTCACAATAAGATACCGTACATGTCTCTATTACTAGGAACAACTTGCTGCTTGGTGGTGGATCATTCATTAAAATGGCAGGTAAATAAATTAGCTAATAAATGACTGTCCTGCCCTTCGTCGCACACAGGAGGAGTCTGCTTTCTCCAATTCTTCTTTTGTACTACATTTCATTATTATTATGAATCTTAAATAATGTGCAAGAACTGTTGTGTGTTTTTGTATTGAAGATAAGACACATTCATCGGACATAGACATCTCAGCTAGCTAGAAAACCAAAGACAGTTGTGTAGGAGCAGCCAGGTGCATTTACTTATCAGTGAATGGGTTAAGTACTGATAAAGCTTGCTGATTTTCATAGTTACAGTGTAGCAGTAGCAAAATTTTAACAAGGTCTCTTATTGAGAGAAATCACCAATGACCTGAAGTGTTTATTATATCCGCGAGAAACGCGCGCGGATATTATGGAATCGGTCTCGCGCGTGTCCGCAGATTTTAGCCGTTAACGCGATAACTGGAAAGGCGTTTGAGATTAAATGTTCTTATTTTTTTTATGGGTTACATACCCCCTGTAGATGATCCCTATTGATTTTGAGCTGTCTACCATTATTATTAATTAGTTAATTAATTAATTAATTAATTATACAAAAAACATATTTTCGCCTGTATCTTCCAAAGTATTGCAGGTATTGGCTTCAAATTTGCATGGGCATCACATACCACCTGAGAATTATCCCTATCTTTGTAGCTTTATTATTAATTAGTAATAATTAGTACTAATTAATTATTAGTAATTAATTAATTGATTATGCTAAAAACACCTTTTCGGCTTTATTTTCCAGACTGATGGAGATATTGCCTTCAAATGTTGTACAATGATTCATGTAACAACTATCTACAAGTACAATCATTATTACTTTGGCTATGATTGGTAATAGTTACATAATAAGTGAACTGGTTAACTTATTAGTGAACACAAATAGTTAAGGCATTTTTTCTTTATTATTGAGCTCATTTGGACACATTGAGGATATCATGGGTTTATTTAGCACTTATTCATACTATTTATTACATTATACTATAAATGTATTAATTATCATAAAAAATAGTTAAGCCTCCATTTATTTATTAATGCATTGAATGGAAAGTTTGAACATATTGTATGCTTTTTCATGAAATTTAATAAACATAGTGTATGCTTTTTCATGAAATTTGGACACTTTCAAGATATGGCAGGTGTGGTTAGCATTTTAATATTCATAATATTTAACAAGGTATAATAGGTTAACTAGTTTTATTAAAAACTAGAGAGAAATTTATGAGTTCAGGTATTCTGTGTTCAATATCGAGTTTATATGGATACTTTGAACATGTATAAAGTGTAGTCAGCATTATATCATAATATTTAACAGTTATTTTGTTGAATTTATTAATAATTAATTAAAACCGTTAGTGGCAGGTGCGAGTGCGTATACTTTGGGTATATTGGAAAGTTGAGGATTGGACAAGTTCGCGGATATACCCCTTGCTGTCGGCCCCCGACAGCGTAGGCTAAGTAATAGTCTGTTTTAGCCTGCGAGTAACTGTAAAAGTTACACACCAAACAAATCCTGAATACTAGAATAGAGATAACTTGTTTTGTCTTAATTCCATAAATCTTTACTCCAGTTATACATTTTTCACATATTCTTCGAGGCAGCTTTTGTCCATGCTTACTGAGACCAATGAGGAACCAGTGCCAATTTGATACCAGTTCTCAATACCAAGCCAAAACGGAACTGTATAAAGTATTGTTGAGATTATTCAATTATGCCATTCCTTTGTCTCCGATCACATATCAAACAGATGTCCCTGGTAATCTTGTGTTACAACACTGTCAGGTTTCTCCTTAAACTAATAAAAAGCACAAATTTGATTCCACTCCACCAAGGATAACACCTGAATAATGTATCATACTCCATAATTTTACGGTTAACAACGGTTATCCAGTGATGCCCTCTGGTGGTAAAATTGTAATCCTAGTGATGTTGCCACAAAGTCTTCAAGATTAAAAAGCAATTATTTCTCTGTTGGTTATTTTTGAATAAATCTTTGCAAACCAGACGCGTTTTGTTTGTGTGAATTATTCACACGTTTTAAATATTTTTCAAACATGTGTTCAATCTAGGGCTGGGCAATATGGACCAAAACTCGTATTGCGATATTTTTCGCTTGAATGGCTATATACAATATTGTAATGATATTTTGAACACCCTAACCCAAAATTCTGATTGGTCTATTTATTTATTTACTTATGCTATGCTAACTTCATACAGTCTATGGTTAATTTCATCAGGAGTAAAGTACCAAGTGCTAATGGGGGTGTTTTCAGAGCACCCCTGTTTCACAGGTTACGGCGTGTCTTCAGAGAACACACCCCTTGTGTTGACCATTTTGGATTCAATCAACGCAGCATTCACATCAGCCACCTAATTTAGCCGCGTGAATTGCAACTTTTTTCTGGGTCGTGGGCAATTTTCCCGAGCTTCCTTTTCCAACAAATTCACCACAATCCAATCAGAATGAGTGTTGCTGATGATGATGTACAGTCCAAACATTTAACTTGGCAGCGGATCACTTGATTGTGTTTGTTTCTTAAAACACTGTTCTTTTTATTAAACAAGGAAAAATATAAAACGATTAAGACGAGTGGAGAGGGGTTGTAATAGAGTTTCAGTGGGATGGTGTGGGTAAATCAAACTTCAAAATAGTTTTCACTGACATTTCACCATACATCGTCTCTGGTGCAGTGTGTGCGCAAGTCCTGCTCTGGTCGCAGACAGAATATGATGTGGGTTTTTTTCCCCGCTTGTCCTCGCAGATCGTGCTTGATGTGCATGGGAGGGTGTGTTTTAATTTGCTTCTGAATTATCTGCACTTCTCGATCGTATATTTGTAAGGCGGCCAGTGTATGACAACCTTAAGGCTGAACAAATGATCCCATATACCGCCTAGCATTATAGAACCATTATGATTTTATTGTTTACTCTTTATTTTGTAGGCTTTGGTCATAATAATGAATCATTTAGTATTGATAAATAGCTACAGTATCAGCTTCATTATCACCACTAAAATAATAATAATAAAAAAAGAAAATACAGCTGTGCAGTGTGCATATATTGGGGAGCTGATATAATATTGAATATACCTTATTGGAAATCTTATTAAAGAGAACAAACCCACTCACTCACACATACTTACAGCAGACCTGTGTGCAGCGCATTTTCTATCACACATCTTTCATACCATTCACACGCTGCACAGCCATCAGGTGCAAAGTGTCTTGCCCAATTACATGTTGGCATGCAGAGCAGAGCTGGGAATTGGACTCACCCAACCTCAGCTTAAAGTGCTCTTTACAATCTTTATAAAAGCAATGCTGTGAGACCTGGTGAGATGTAAAACGTGCCTACCATCTTCTCCTAGGTCATTTTTACATGGCCTGCCAATGGGTCTCTGGATACGAGGCTGAGGCTTGCTCCTTAAGGGTTGTTTGGAGATGAGCTTGATGGGGATTCGTCTTCGAACATCTGGACCACCCAAATTTCCAGAGCCATCACTTCCTTGAAGATCATTGTCTGTTCAAAAATTGAGTCATTCAAGATATTAGCCTAAGACCACATGTTTTGAATCTCTGTGAGTTCAGTCAAGAAATATAACAGAAAACAAATCAAAACAATGAACTCAACAGGATAAACCAACATCTGATGAGCATTTATTTGATGTAAATGTCTTTGCCAATAAATAATACAGACTCTGAGATGAAATGAGGGATGAATTGAAAAATGAAGCATAACAAAAATGGACACACAGAATTGATTTAATATGAAATGCGGTTGCTGTCCGTAAAAAAACCAATGACCCTGACACCAACTTCCACATATTGACTACAATATTTGAATAGAAAGAACAACCGATTTACCTAAAAATGTGCGATTGAAAACGTTCCAGACACTTTCACATAATCACAGTGATCGATACAAAGTTAACTTTAAGTCTCCAACGAAGTTATGAAATCAAATGAAGATATACCATAGCCGTTAAGATGATATATGATTCCAAATTATGAAACTAAAAAGTAAGAGTTGCGTTTCGGTGAATATATGGAATAATTACACATAGTTAAAATTTCTGCAGTCCAAGAAACATCTTTGCAGCTTAGTTAGCTTTAGGCTAATACTGGCTGGGTAGCTTTCGCGCCCCAATGCGTAGCTGGTGTTCACGCCTAACTAACATATTGTTCACCATTTAATGCAGTAACTGCCTAGCTCCATTCCTGCAATGTGTCTGGCCAAGTTTGTTTCAGCCTCCGTGTTAACTTTTTGAGAATAAGTGATTTAGCTTCACTCAAGCGCTAGCCATATTAGCTAACCTGGCCCATGCTAGCTTGTGACGCTGCTTTTGTAGAGAACGGGCTACCGGAGTGATACCGTACACAACGAGAGTGGTGTGTTGTTATCTGACGAACTCGAACAACAACTAAACATCACATGTGTAAAAATGTTCCACATATCAGAAATTAGCTAACGCTGGCCTTACAGAGCATTTTCCTTACCGCTTTGGTCCATGATTCAACGAGTGAACGCAGTGCATTGTGGGACAGGGACAGAACGGACGAGGAAGATGTGAATGAAAGGGAGGAACTGGAAGAAAACAATCTAAGGAAATAAAACAACACATTGAAATATATCTTAGAGATATATAGATAATTGCAAACACAAACACAGATATGAACCAATTCTGGCTGACATTTCAATAGATCAGTTTTATTTTTCCACCTTGTTTTGACCATAGACATTACAAACACACAGAATACAAGGCAAAATTACAACGTCTAAAATTAGATTTAAGTCTGATAACATTGTTGTTTTTGGTCATCAACGCAATCGGGTGTTGAATGGAACACGCTTAAAATGTATGGTTAAAATATATTTTTTTATTTGAACGAGTCACAGAAGGAGCACATAATACCGTCATTTGCATTGCACATGCGGAACAGGCAAATGATGACCAAATAAAACTGATGATCAATTTAAAATAACATAATTTGACTTTGTGATTACTGTGCATTGTAGGTCAAAGCACAAAACAAAACCAGAACAGGTGTGAACATTCATTACGTTTGGAAGTTTAAACTTATTTATATTTGTTAAAATGTGTTTGTTACACACACACACACACACACACATATACATACATATACATGTATAATATATGTATATATATATATATGTATATACGTATATATACATATATTTACTCCTATGAGTTCATTTTTATTATTATTATGAGGCCGTCAGAATGTGCCCATAGATTACAGTGTCACCACGGCTGCATTTCTCAATACACACCGTCTGAAGTCAGTGCACGTTCCCCTGAAGGCCTATTGCGCGCTCTCGTTACCCATGTCGCCATTTTGATTCGAAAAATATGACTGAGTTTTTCCTGCCGTGCATGCTAAAGTTAGCCTTGCGTTTGAATTACTTTGTTCGTGAGTACGAACGACATTATATATAGTTGGAATAACAGGTATTGCTTTTAGTTTCAAGTAGCTATCGACGCCGGGGAACTATTCATTTGGTAGACTTAAAAGCAACATTTAGGTGACGTTAGCTAAGTTGAGCTAGCTAACCATAACCAGTGTTGTCGCAGACTGACCCCTTCTTCAAAACAAATCACTATTCGCACACAGGCTAATGTATGTTGGCTAACACTGATAGCTAGGTAGCTAGTGACCTAATAGCTGGTTGCTTGACGCAAAACTCTACCAACAGTTCATCACAAACAGGAGAAGAGGCAGCGGATTTTAAATCAAAGGTAAGTTTTGGACGGAGTCAACGTCATGAGTTTGGGTGAGTAGCTAGCCTGTACTCTACTGTCGCATCGACAAAGTTGAACCTAAGTTAGAGAGCAATTTAAGTTTGCGATCTCAGTTCTGGACACGTTAACTGCGAGGTGCTAATTAGCTTACGTGCTAATCAGCGTAAACGAGGAACTAACGTAAACCGATGTTATATGAGTGCTGTCTTTACAAGCGTGTGTTTAAAAATCGTAAAGGTCGGTTGATTGAAAACGTGATAATGGTTAAATTGTTAAATTTGCCAAGAGGAAACAGCTTACCATTTAGATCACTTTACGCAAACGTAGACGCTAAGTTACGTAGATGAGTTCGATTGAGGTGCACGTAATATATATGTGTTTGTTCCTTACAACACAGCATGTCTTTTAACGATCATTATTAAAAAGTGCTTAACATACGAGTCATGCAAGCTGTGTTGTTTGGTGCAGCAATTCCGATTTGGCTGAGGCCAGCACTGCTGCTGAGTTACTTAACTCAAGTACACACCGTTTTGGTGAATTTGTTCGTTAGTTACAGTTGGATAAATAAAGCCCTCGTGTTTCATAACATGTGTGAGGAATGTAAGTACGGCGATAATTTCTATTTTAATACATGTCGTTGATTTATGTTTAATCTGTGAAAGAGGTGCCTTCACAGGAGTTAAGGTAAACAGAAATCTGAGCTCCAGCCGCCAGTCAGTTGATGTGTTTTCATGCCAAGACCATGGCAGCTCACTTTACATTTATTTAGCTACATACTAATGTGTCTCTCATTGTTGTAGAGTTGCTAGGAATTTGATGCCTATTTTATTTTTTTATTGATTGATATGCTATTTAAGTTTCTACTAGTGAAAAAAGCCTTTTAGAGTTTGAATTTGTAGATTATTTTTGTTTGATGGTTATCAAACCCTTATATTAGTAACCGGCTGATATGTTTTTAATGGTTGATGGCTAGTCTTTAGAAATCACTACAGCTGATTGCCAATGTGTTTGTAGGCAACATATTTAGCCAGTATTTTTTTCTTCATTTGATAAAATATATTTTGATAATGATAAATTGTGACAAAATGGCTTAGCTGAAATAAAAATTTATTGAACTGTTTCTCCACTGTGCTCTTTGTTTCTTTACTGTTGAGCACTTGTATGGCAAACTGTAAGGTGAATATTAAATACATGAAACAGGCCATCAAGCAACTAAACTATCTAATAAACTTTGGCTGAAAAATATAAGGTTTGGTTGATTTTTACGGACTTCATCAAGTTTTTGAGAACAAATGTGTGATGTGTAGCAATTGGCTGCATAATCACACAATGCAGATGATTAAAAAATAGTAAGCTACCTTTAGATAATTGGTAATGTGACTTCATGAAACACCAGGAAACCCTAACATTTGTGGAGCTTATATCAGTATGTGAACAATTTGACTCAAATCACTTGAGTAGCAAGCATTACATGCAGTTGTGCTGCATGCTGTTCATGCATTTTACAACCATGGTGCACATAACTGTAAGGAACACGCTGACTTAAACTGTAGCTTTTGAAAACTAGCTTTTGTTTGTTCTCTGAAGTGCACTATTGCAGAGTGGTTGATCATTTGCCAGTACATGTCACTATGTATCTGGAAGAACACGATAACTATTCAGTTGCCACTGGTTGCATTTTGTTTAGAATTCAGTATGTAGAATAGAGGGCATGCAAATTTGAGGTAGAAATTCCTTTGTCTTGATTTTTGTCGCTTTTTAACCTTCCTAATTACAGACCGTTGTTGACCCACAACATCTACGTGTGTATGCCCTTTAAGTGTGCCATTGTTCCTCTTTTCATTGTCTGTTATGTGGCAGTAAACTGTTTTTGTTGAGATCGCCTCTGGCGGGGTTCTATTTTGGATGTAAAGTCAAGCATTTGCTTCCCTGCTCAGTGTCCACAGGGAGCATTCAACGGGTTATTACTGCACTTGTGTACTCTGTAAATGTATGCCAGATGGACGCTGTTGCTGCTGCATATGCAAGGAACAGTCCTAGGGAAAAAAGGAAAAGAAAAAGGAGGAAGCACTTTTAATTTCCTCTTTGAGCTTTACTTCCACAATCAACAGTTGACAGCTTGTTGTTCAGAGACGCCTGTCAAGTTTGACAAAGCCAGCAGACATAATTGTTTTATTTTTTGTCACTGTTGGTTGTCTAGATAATTAGCTGCCACAGTAACCACACAAGGAAAAACAAAACCAAACAACATACATGCACGGTCATGAAAGCATCAAATATTTGTTCTTCATGCAACCTCCATTGACTTTTTTTTTATTTTTGTAGGTTATTAAAAAGCTGTTTTGTTTCCAAAGTAATATGGTAATAGGAAATATTAAGCACATCTTGTTCAGCAATATCCGGATACAGGGTTAGTTTTCTTTTTGCATTCGGTCTGGAAACCTGTCATCTTTTATGGTTGTTACTGAGCCTTAAATATAGCACATTTCCTCTTTGATACACCTGCTCATATACTTTTTTTTTTTTTTTGATAACATAATTGGCAGGTAGATGTTCTGAGCATCTTGAGGAACTTGCCACAGTTGTCTTGGTTGCCGTTGTCTCTATAATCCCAGTCTGACTTGATATGTTTGCGATCAGGACTCTGACTGTATGTTTGTGGTCAGTCGGATGCCTTCTTGGCAGCATTAGTGGTGAAGTTGCATGTGAATATCCCTCACTTCCCTTCTAACTTTGTTGGAGAACCTACTATATGTAGCCTTCAGATGGCATCAAAACTCGATAGGCGTTTAGCTTGTCCACTGTGGGTTACTATTAAAATATGGTGGTCCAAAATGGCTGCCTCAGCAGTACAGACCCAGTTCCTGATATAAATATTAAAGGCTTATTTTGAGGTAATGAAAAACAACAAATTGCAGAAGGAAGTATTAGTATTTTTTTGAAAAGTGATGGATTAGAAGTTCCTCAACTTTATCTTGGGACATGAAATGAGTTCAGCCAACATAATATTTGTTGAAGAACAGTATAATCCTCCTGTGTACATGTATGTATTTATCCAGGATTCAAAATCTTGTTTTAACACAGCGTAATTTCTTCTAAAATCGTGTCGCTCATCTGATGAATCTCTGCTGTTTTTTGTGTTGTGTGCAGGTTATGGTGAGTCTCACAGTGTCTCATCTCCTAAAGAGGCCTGCATTTTAAGAGGAGACCCATGCTGATAAATGCCAGGCCTCGCCACACTCTCTGTCGTCTGCACAAACACAAATGCCTGCCTGCCTGTGGGGGAGGTCTGATTAAAGATATCCACATTTCATCCACTGGTATGTGTAAGCATGCTCCATCTATTTGAAATGTATAGGTTATGACAACAGTCACTCAGCACACTCAGAAAAATGTAAATTATTATGTTAATGTGACCAAATCCAGACTTTTAAATACGTATAAACATATAAGTCCATCTGAAGCAGTGCTAAAATAATGTGGTTGGGATTTGAATTACGATTGCATGTTTTCGTGGAACTGGATACAAACTGGCTTTGGAGTAGACTTGTGCCGATGTCTCCTCTAGTTAACCTTAAAACTTTGCAGGGATTTTTATAAATTAAATTGAGAAAATAACTAATAATATGGGTCAGTGACATGACATGCATATTTTTGTGTCCAAGTCCATTATACAAAAAAACATTTTTTTAATCTTTTCATGACATCTATCACTTTATTCTATAAAACCTATTAATTTTCATACATTTTTCAGTAAATTCAAATAATTATATTATTTTATGTTTTAGCTTCTCAAACCCCTAAGATATCAGGTGATGCAGCTGTCCGAGCAAGTGAGCAGATTAAGAAAACTATTAAAAATGTTATTTTAATAATGATAAACTCAAAATAAAATACTCGGGCATTATTTTACGTTTGAAATCTTTTGAATACTGTTTGTTTCCCTAATATCAATAGTTTTAAAGCTGCTAAAATAACTGCAACACTTTTGTGCAACACAATTCACATTTCCTAAATATCAGGGTGGTGCAACCATAAACATTGGACTTTATTTTGAAGTCGAGAGACAATAGCTGTAAACTGAATGTTGCATCAGCCAGAGGAACCCCAGAGACCATTGGGACTAAGCTAAAAGGTTTGTAGATCTCTGTCAAATACTGATAAAAATAACTACTTTCAACTATATGTAGGTTGGTACACTTTCCATGTCAGGTGGTCCAACCAATGTAAAACAAGAAAAAAATTATTTGATCATAAAACTCTTTGTTTTTTAAAAAAGTGTTCTGTGTGAAAATAATGCTTGCATCCAAACAGAAGCTGTTTAATTTGAGTTTAGTTGCAATTGTCAGGTGGCACAACCGTTAATCAGGTGGCACAACTGCAAGGAATGTCACTATATAATGCTATTCAAAGCTCTAAGGTTATCCATGACACTGCTAGAATGTTTATTCGTTTTGAATGTAAAGATATTACACATTTTAAATAATTTTGCATGATAATTTGTACATTTTGGATGCCACCATCACTAAAAAAATATCAAAATTAGCATGACACAGGTTAAGTATTAACAATGATCCAGCTGACAACAGTGCTTTGATTACGATCTACACATGCTCCATGGACTTAATCATAACATCTAACACGTACATTTTCACCTGCTGGAAAGTTCTACAACAGTTATTATTGTTATTACAGGGTTTCCCCCAGTGCATTATAAGCCTGGTCGCCCGCCAGGGTTTACTTGCACCCCACCAGGCTAAGAGTTGTTTATTTATTTGAAATACATTTTTTACACCACAGATTTTTCTTAACCAGGGATCAAGGCCGCTGCGCCCCCATGTAATCGGCGAGCGTTCCCTTGTCCATGTGCTGATTGAAACTCAAGTTACACCATCAAATACGTCATTATTATGGTTACATTGTTGTTGTCAATAAAGATGTTATATTTAGGGATGCACTGATAATTTGGCGGCCGAAACACAGCGAGTACACTGTGGAACAGCACCTATTAAATGCTGGAACGTCTCTTTGCGCTAAAGCGAAACTTGGCTGCATACGGAGCAGATTATGAACTCCCTGCGACATTGACTTCACACCAGAGACCATTCTCTCTCTCTGAGCAGTTAATTTAACAGATCAGCTCATCTGATGCATTTTGTATTCCCTTAATTGCAGCACTAAAGTGTCTTCTACACAAAGATTGAGAACATGGAGTGAAAACAATGAAAAGTGCGCTCTGCTCTTAAGAGTCCGTCACCACGTTTTATTAACATCTACCCAGATCCCCTGCACTTCATCGCGACTGTACTCGATCCTCGTTCGATAATGTAATGTGAATTGTTTTTGATGGGTTAGGGTTAGGTTTAACTGATATCTAAAACACATGTTCCTATTTGAAATGAAACTGCATTTTTTTCAGCATATTTCATGTCATAACTAATGTGGTCAGGTGGTGCACCCAATATTCGTCAGGTGGTGCAACCAATTTAAACCAATAAATGATACATAAAAGTGACCAAATGGTTTATAAATTTAATGTGTGTAGTTATTATACGGAATATATGAATTTGTGTGATTATTTTCCTGTCTTTCCTGTAAAATTGGATGTTAAGGCTGCTTAAAACCTGACCTACAGAGAGCAAAAATCTTAAATGATTGTAAAAAAAAATCTAGTGTAGATACCTTAAGGGATAGTTGCCAAATAATTAATATTAAAATAAATATTAGGAATGTGTATATATATTTTTGTAAATAGTTGGTTGTGCCACCTGACATTTTTGTTGTTGTTGTGAAGTTAAAAATACTGTCAAAAAATGATTTAAAACCGTTAGAATAGTTATTCAATATATGAGAAACGTTCAAACACATTGTTCTGGACTCAAAGATATGCATTACATCTATTTTGAAAATACTTTTTAAAAATACCTTTTTAGAAGCTTTATTTGTCATTGACCCATATGCATGCTAGTTTAACAACTTCTCACGTTAATTTAATGGTCAACAGAGCACCCGACATTTCATAAAAATCGCACACGCATTGATCTGCAGCAGCTTCACATCCAAACTCCTGTTTTAGAATATTTCTTGGCCTCACCACCACAGCTGGAGGGAATCGCGCATCAAGCACAGCTTGAGAGACTGTTCCCAAAGTTGTAGGCCTATGTGTATTCATTTTTAATTTTCATATTAATTACATAAAAGGCAGTCATAATATGATGATACTGAATATTAATCTTACCTATTTCGGCCATACAAGGTCACACCGACTGCAGGAAATTTCGTGCCACACTATAATTATTTTTCCCCGCGGTTTATAATTTTTAACATTCCATTCAAATGCTTATTGTTATTGTTAAAGTCATTATACATTTTATTTATTGATCGAAAAGGTGGAAAGTGACAGTGACCAGCCTGGTCAGCTCCCTGGGGAATCTAAATGCCTTTGGATTTGTGAAATCTTAAATATATATATATATATAGACGAATGCTGCAGTCTGTAAAATCCTCAGTCTGAGTAATGAGGAATAAGTAAGGCTTAGTGAGATAACTGGACATCAGTCCATGGAGAGCTTTCCCAACATCCAACACTGATGGAGCCTGGATTGCGTCATCTCCCAAAGTGGAAAGAAATGTGTCAAATTTAACTAACAAAATATTAAAGCATTCAGTCATATTAACTAGGGCTGCAACTAAGGATTATTTTTGTTATCGACTAATCTATCGATTATGCTTTCGATTAGTCGACTTATCACTAGGGATGCACCGATTAATCGGCCAGTGATCGGAATCGGCCGATTTTCACGTGATCAGTCAGAATATTCCGATTTTAATAAGCCGATCAAAATGCACCCGCATCGCGCAGCATCAGCAACACATGTGCACGCGACTACACGCACATGTAGTAGAGTGTAGGGCTGGGCGGTATACCGGTTCACACTGAATACGTTTTTTATTTGGGACAAGAGTCGGGACCTTAAATCACTTGCACAAAACTTTTGATCAGCACTCAGCATTTTTTTGTTTGTCATTTAAACCTGTGTGCACAGAGAGCGCGGGGCATTGTTGGCACGGGGTGGGAGAGAGAGAGAGAGAGCGAGCGAGAGAGAGTAAGCTCTGAGCTCTTGGTCATTAGTTCATTTACTTATTTGTGTGTAGGTAATATGTTGTGAAATATGTTTAAACTTAAATAAACTACACATACAGGTAGTGATTCGTTTTTGTATTTTTAGTTGGATATTGGATGTGAACTGATTGTATTTCTAATGTTAAAATGTTATATTAAAGAAAATATGCAAAAATATATATATTTCAGTAAGCTGTAAAGTGGTTTAAAAAATTTAAATCGGAATCGGCTAAAATCGGTATCGGCAGGTCAAACTTCTTGCATTAACAGTATATGATACAGTACATGATATTACACAACTTACACACTACAACTCATTAAACCCAAATATAATAAAGCTATTTGTTTACAGTCATAAAGGAGTAAAAAGTACGTTTTTTGAAAAATTATTTTTTATTAAAAAAAAGCTTACAATCCTGCCTACATCTCATTTTCCCCCTGTTTCCTTTCCCACCTTCCCTTCCACTGTGTTTCTCTTCTGACCCAGGGCTGTGTCCACCGTCCCAGCGCCAACCATGTTTTGGAAGTTTGACCTTCACACCACCTCCCACATTGACCAGCTCCTGGACAGGGAGGACGTGACGCTGAGAGAATTGATGGAGGAGGATGATGTCCTGCAGGAGTGCAAGGCCCAAAACCGCCGATTGCTCCTTTTCCTTTCCCAGGATCACTGCATGCAGGAGCTGGTCAGCCTCATCACCACAGAGCCTCCTGCTGACCTGGAGGAGAGGAGCCGCTTCAAGTGAGCACCGCCACAACAGTGTCTAGACGGTGTTAAAATGTTACCTCGTTTACAATCCAGGTTTTATATGCATCATTAATGTTTGTTGGAGACGCAACTCATTATTTACTCCAGGACTCATTGTTATTCTGTGTTATTTCCTTTAAGATTTCCCAACATTGCTTGTGAGCTCCTGACATCAGACGTGTCCATTATTAACGATAAGCTGGGCGGGGACGATTCTCTCCTCGAGATGCTTTACCACTTCTTGGAACAGGACCCTCCTCTCAACCCATTACTGGCCAGCTTCTTCAGCAAAACTATTGGCAATCTCATTGCGAGAAAAACTGAACAGGTAGAGTGGAAAAGACCATGGCTTGTTAATGCACTCAACATAAGAGCTGTGTAAAAATGAAAGCACCTTTTGTTTTGGCAGGTGATTACCTTTCTAAAGAAAAAGGAGGGATTCATTGGTCTGGTGCTGAAACATATTGATGCCTCTGCCATGATGGACCTACTGCTTCGCCTCATCAGTTGTGTGGAGCCTGCTCCCTTAAGACAAGAGGTCCTTCATGTAAGTGTTGTTTTTGTTCCTCTGTGTAAAAAAAGGCAAGAAAGTATCTAATTTAGTTTTTGTTGCTCCAACCCAGTGGCTGAATGAGGAGAATTTGGTACAGAGACTCACAGAGCTCATTTATACTGGTAAAGATGAGGAGGTGAGTGTTAAACCTTTACAGCTCTGGTCTGTTAGTGCATGTTTTTATGAAGTTGTTTGAGGTACTGACACACATCGATTGCTGGTTTCATAGTGCAAGTCACCAGTGAGATGCTGTTGCCAGAAACCATCTTAAATCATGAACATTGAAAACATTCCTACCAGTGAGGAAATGCCACATAATAAACAGCTGACCCAATTAAATCTACACTTGCTTAACTGTACAATATCTGAAGAACATATTTGCATCTCAAGTATATGAAATGCTCACTTTCCTGCACCAAAATGCATGGGGAAAAACAGGTCTGAATGATGGATTTGAAACACTGAAGTATCAAAATAACATATTTGAAATTACTGATGGAGGCAGTGGTGGATCCACAACTCTGTGTGCTGTGATGTAAAACTTCAGATTTTCTCAATGTACTTAGGTGTGGGAGAGTGAGAGGTTTACAGAATAACACACACTTTCTAGTTGGAATAGTGTCTAAATCAAGCAGCTATCATTTTAGGTTCACTAAAATCTGCTTTACTTGCGTCATTGCCCGCATCCATATCTTATGCCAGGTTAATTGCAGCTCGCATGCACAGAAAAAATTCACCCTCATACTTCAGCAAACTTCAACTATCACTTAAAACTAATGTCTTTGTCTCAAAACTCAAAGAAATCGACTATTAATGTAGATTAAAAATTCAACAATTTACTTTTCAGAGACAATCAAATGCATCACAAACACTTTGTGACATCATCCGCCTTAGTCGAGACCAGGCCAATCAGATGCAAGAAAACATGGAGGCTGACCCACTGTTGGCTGTACTAGAGTCGTAAGTTTACACTGTCTTACAGATAAAAGTTTGCCTTAAGTTGTTTAATGGTGCCACATAATGGAAAACTGCTATTATGCTGCAGCATCTCACCCATACTTTTCCATCAGTGTCTGTAAACTGTAACTAGACAACTGCAGACCGTTTGATTTGTTTGCTATATGGGAATGTTAAGCTGATAATTGTTGATTCAATTGCTAATTGGTCACAACATAAATGTATGGACTTTTCAGGCAGGAGAACGTGGCGGGGCTCCTCAAGAGCTTATTTGAGGGTGAGAGGAGGGAGGCCTCCATTGTTAACGGAACTCAAGTGCTACTTACCTTACTGGAGACCAGGAGGTCTGGGTGAGTCAAACTGTTTGCTGTCAAATATGTTATTGTAAATGTTGAGAGGTTTGGATTGTCTTGCCCCGGGTCCATCCAATTTTCTCTGAGCAATGACACAATAAGAACAAAATAATGAAAATCTTGTTTCATTTCCTGTCGAGCAAATGCTTAAATCTCTGTATGGAATCTGCCCTTTTAAGTTTTGTGAGTAATGTTTTTGTCTGCTCGTCTCCCCCAGGTTGGAAGGGCTGATGGATCTGTATTCTCAGGGTTACGAAAGGTCTTACACTGTCAACAGCAGTATTATAAATGCCATTGAGCCCCATTTAAAGGACTTCCAGCAGCTTCTTCTGGATCCCCCCAAGGTACAGCCACAGTGCATTCCCATGTGATGAAGCACTATTAATTCTAGATTTAACCATGTCTATGTTGTTCTGTGTTGATTCAAATAATTTTTGTGACCGCACTTGTTGATGCACGTTTCTTCTTCCACCTACAGAAAAGTGCAATATTGACGACCGTTGGCCTTCTAGAGCAGCCACTGGGGAACGCCCGCCTTCATGTGGCCCGGCTGGTTGCCGCCCTACTGCAGACCAATGCCCCCAGTATCTGCCAGGAGCTCTGCAATCTTGCCACCATGGACCTACTACTGGTAGGCTAAGCCTGGCTTGATTGTGGACATTGAAACTTAACCACTGTTTGTAATTGCATACATGCAGTAGTCGGTGATATTTGAGCCCTTGTGCATTTGAAGAAACTGGTTTGGTTCTGTAAATCTGTAATTTTAATTTATTGTCTGTCTTTATCTGCTTTTTCACAGGATTTGTTCTTCAAATACTCCTGGAATAATTTTTTGCACTTCCAAGTTGAGCTGTGTGTGGCGGCTGTCCTGAACCATCCATCCTCTGAGGAGCGGCCCAGCCCAGGCCTCCAGAACCACCATGGGAGGTCTGCAACGTCCAACCCAGAGGTGCAGGGGGAGGATGTGGAAACAGGCAGGACCGTTGACCCACAGACCTCCATCCACAATGCCCTTGTGGCACATGTAAGAACCGGCACATAAGAATGTATTACACCCTAAAAGTCAATGAATAAAGAAGATTCAGAGTCTAATTTTTCTTTTTGTTAGTCATACAGTGGATGTGTTCTTTAAGATATCAGAGTTATTTTACACAGCAGTGTTGGCATAATCACATTCTGTTTTTCTCCTAAACTGTCAGCTCTTCCAGAAGTGTCGATTGGTCCAGAGGATCCTTGACGCCTGGGAAGAGAATGATAGAATACAGTAAGTCTTTTTTTATAGCTAGAGATGTCCAATTTAAACATCATATTTCCAACAACTACTTTCTGATGCTGTATTTCTGTTAGATGCTTTTTGCTAGGTTTATATTGCAGTTTAATTTGATTATTCATATGAGATGTAAAACTGTTGACTGTCAAAAGTGAAATTGTGTTGCAGCATTATTGTGTTATTGTGCTGAATATTATCAGAAGTGTTCTTGTGAATCACCAGGTCTGAGAAAGGCACCAGGAGAGGCAACATGGGTCATCTCACTAGAATTGCCAACATGGTGGTCCAGAACCTAGAGAAAGGACCGGTACAGACCCAGATCGCTGACCTCATAAAAGGTGATCATGAACGACAGTGTGTGTGATGTCACATGCGTTAATTGTTAAACTGAAAATTCAAAAACACTTAAAATCCTTTCCGTGGTTTTCTCTTTCAGAGCTGCCAGAGGACTGCAGAGGTCGCTGGGAAAGCTTTGTGGACGAGACCCTGAGAGAGACTAACAGGAGGAACACCGTGGAGCTGGTGAGATTTCATTTAGAGTTAGTTTTTACATTAAACTTACAATGTTTATTTCTCCTTTAGGTGGCATTTTCATCCTTCATCTGTGTTGAATTATTAAGCCTCAGTAAATCCAAGGTATTACACCAGTATATACAGATAAATGTAGAACTATTTGTAGAAATCAGTGCCACCGTTCAAAAAGGTCATATGAGATCAAATCTCGCTAACTGCTAATATTCAAGTAGGTGTCAACCATAGGATAATTGTGTGATGTACACACATGTAATACAAGGCCACTGGACTGCAGGAATGAACTGTGCAATGCTAAAAATACAACTAGCCAAACGTCCACACTGTGTCTCGCAGGTAAGCACCCACAACATGCACTCATCCAGTGAGGACGATGACATGGAGAGCCCCTTTCCCAACGACCTGTCTCTCCAGCAGGTAGAGTGGACTCACTGCCATGGAAACAGAAGTACATCTCCCACCTAGGGTTGGGTACCATTCACGTTTGAAACAATACTGTTGTTTCAAAAGACAATGCAGTTCCTGCAGAACAGCAGCTCAGCTGAGATGGTAGAGATGTTGCATTATGTTACTTCTTTCCAAGCGCTGCAAGGTAGAGGTGGGCAAGATATGTTGTCCAAGATAATACTGTGATTGTTGATTTAAAGACATTATCAAGTATAATAACATGCACTAAAACTCCACACAAACTCCACAGCAGAAGCCACTAGTGGGGCCTACTTGATCACATGACCTCTCCCTAGAATCCTCCATGCCACACAAGTTAGCCACGTCTGGTTATGCTAATAGGGAGAAAACTTGGAGACACCAGCCCCCACAACCAAGTCTGTGGAGAAGTGTTTTATTATTCCCTCTTGCTTGTTTGCTGCACAATTTACCTTTACAGCAGAGCATCTGAATGTTTACCCAGAGTTCAATGTTTCTACACTGTAGTTCAGTTATACATCTTTGAATTTTTTTTTACCTGAATGCTTAAGTTTGAAGAAAATAACAGTTGTTTTCCTGAAACATTGTCCATTGATATAATTTGTAAGACACAATGAGTTAAACTATTAAAATCTACTTTTGACAGAATATTGACTCATTATCATCAAAATCCCCAATAAATTTGGGGATATATACATATGGCAGCTGTACTGCACACTCCAGCAAGACAAATTGCATATTTTGAGGTGATTTTTTCACTTTTGAGTCATGTTCTGTCATGTTGGCAGGGCTCTTTTATATCTATGTGTGTATTAATGGACTGGTTACTCTGCACATGCATGTATTCAGAGAAAATTCAACAGCATGTCAGGGCAACAGCTTATATTAGCTGCAGTTTCTGTTTGTTCTTTTTCTCTGGCTTACAGTTTCGAGGTGAAGCAGTTGCAGAGCAGAAGATTTTAGATTTAGAACAACATTTTGCCACTGACTGATGTAAGATAAAATGATACTCAGTAGTAGCGTCAGTCATCAGTTGGAACCATTGAAAGTACTGAGTTTGGTACCCAACCCTACTCCCACCACTGTTAAATATTGACCTCTTCTGTCCATAATGACATCATCTTAATGAGTGATATTCTAACTTCTCCAGGCCTTTTCCGACTATCAGATCCAACAGATGACTGCCAACTTTGTGGATCAGTTTGGCTTCAATGATGAGGAGTTCAGTGAGCATGATGAAAATATCAAGTACGTCTTAAAGTCTTACACAACTTGCAACCAGGAAAAACAAGCAAGATTTGCTACTCTGTATGTACTGTGCAAATTATTGTTTCTTGTAAGCACTACTTGATTTGTCTGTTTTATTATTATTATTATTATTGTTGACTGACTGTCCTATTCTGTATATGAATCACCTCACCTACTGGATATTGTCTATCATTTTAACATTCCACTTGTTCTTTTTTGTCAGTGCCACATTTGACAGAATCGCTGAAATAAACTTCAATCTAGATGCTGATGATAACAGTGTAAGTGCTTACTCTGTTACTTACTGTGGATACTACTGCAAATGATGTTGCTAAAGCTTCTACATTTCTGTTTTCTTCTTAAATTTTTAGTCAAATTCAATGCACAATGAATGCAGCACTATATTAAAATGAGTGACCAACCATGTGATAATGTCATAAAATAACTATAAAATGTATTTGTTTTGTGCCATAATTCAAAAATGGTGAATAGTATTACATTGTGAGAGAATTAAGAACATTCTCACACTTAGGCCTATTACGCGCGTAACAGAGTAGGTTTGCTAATTTGTCATTGTGAAGTAAATATTGATCACAATTTCATGGCAAAACATCAGTTTATAATTTTGCCAAAAAGAAAATATTAAAATGTTTAATTTGTCCCCAGGCCAACGCAGCTGCATTTGAAGCCTGCTGTAAAGAGAGGATACGCCAGTTTGATGATGCTGATGAGGAAGAGGACATTTGGGAGGAGAAAGAGATCAACTATGCAACACAAGCTAAATCCAGAAGCAGGTAAAACTGCTAATAATGTGCTAGCTTTTTGTTTCCTCACTGTACTTCTTTACATGTCAATTTTATTTTATTTTTTCAATCTTCTTTTCTGTTTTCTGTGTTTGTCCATTATCTTTCCAGGTTTGGGGTCTCCCAGACCTCAGAGGGAAGCTCCAGGAGCAGCATGGAGAATGGAGGCAGGGAGCAGGACCGCGGCTCTGGATCTGACGAGGACGAAGACTCGGAGCAAAACACCTCAGATACAAGTAAATTTAAGGACAGCAGCCTTTCACATAACACAAGTGTCCGGTTAGCCTGGAAACATGCCTTTAAAAAAGTTCTTTGATAGACTTACCCACGGTTTGTCTTACTTCTAGGTCCAGGCTGGTCACCAAATTTCAGGGAATCTGGAGGGACTGCAGCTACCCAGGTCCCGTCCACGTGGGACAGCTCAGCGGGAAGAGGAGTAGAGACACAGGAAACGGGATGGGCAAACTTCACTGAGTTCCAGCCTTTCTCCCGGTGAGAGGCAAACCTGTCGCTACATTACAACACATGGTCTCCATGAACCCAAGTATAGAAGTTGATGGATATATATACATCAGTAAAGCTGTGCTCACCTGTAACTGCACCTGAACCAGCTCCACACCATCTTTATATAAAAGCTGAGTGATTAACCTCCAACCTGGCTAGCATGCGGGTGTGATGATTCCACCGTTAATCTTGGATGTTTAACTGTGGCTGGACCAAGTGGATGAACAACCATCTCAGCAGCCTCACTCAGCCGTCAGGCGACTGGACGACAATGACAGAAGTTCTTACGCTCAGTGAAATGCCATCTGCTGGTGTTTATCAAGAAACATTCAAAGATTCTTTAAGCATAACATGATCCCAATACCATCAGATAGTATGAAGTGTGGTCGTGGCAGCACCTTGGGACAGGGAGAAGGAGAGAGACTTGCAGGAATGACCTTGGGTTAAGCTCAAATTATCCTTGAGTGTCTCAGCTAATGCCCAGAATTAAACATGAGAATGTCTGTGGAGAGGCTGGGAAATGTCAGTTTTATAGATATCTTCTATCAAATCTGATGGAGGTGTGCAAGGATCTGCCAGGAAGACTGAGATTCTCACCATTCTCGTGGTGGAAATGCTAAGCTTGATCAGGGTTTACCATTCCAAATACTAGCGTGACATGCTGAACTGCACTATAGTTTTCAGGTTGGAAAAGTTTATATATAGTCTTTATTTGAAACGCAGCCTTAGTGATTGATCACTTGTCCTTTCTAGCTTGGTGACAAGTTTTTCTTAACTCTCTTACAGTTCAGATAATAATCCCAGGTGCAGCTCTCCTGTGGACATGGACAGCGGGGATACAAATATACAAGCCAAACAAAACCACGACAAGAGTGGTGAGTGCTAACCTGCTTTTCAACACATCCACCTTTCTGTTATAGATGGACACCAGTTTCACTTAAAAAATGTAACTGAGACACATGAAAATCTCACTGTCCTGTTTGTTGTGTTCATGTCAGCAGACGTCGCGTCTCCAGCAGGAGAAGGGAGGAAGGCTCCCACCATGGCCTCAGATGGCAGCTCCTCTGGGGGATCTGACAGCGAGGAGGATGACAAAAACACTGGTGCTCCTCCTACTACAGCCATCGCCACGGAAACAGCTAGCAACAAGACAGCTGACCTCAAAAGGTTTGATCCTGTAGCTGTTGTATAGTCCTTCTCTATTGACCAGTCCATTCTGTTCTGTTTGTGTGTGTGTGTTTTAGTTACCACATTGAGCTAGAAGCCTGCAGCTTATAAAAGAAAAACTAAAATGATGTTAATTTCTTGGTCAAACTAACAGAGCAGGAGGAATAATCCATTTTTGTTCCAATTCAATGTAAAAGGTAAAATAACGTCTTTAAGAATTGAGGCTGAGTAAGTAGCATCAATTTTATCTTTAACGGTGGGGCTTACTTCGTAGCAAGATTTGCAAGGTTTCCTATAAAAACAGAGGAAAACAGCAAATGCATTAAACATAAACACATACATAGTTTGGTAAAAATGTGATGCCATGTTCAAAGTGAAGCCAAAGCCTCTGCTGTGTGCGTGTGTAAATGAATCCCTGCACTCATTCTTTAAATGTAATTTCATTTCTGTGACACTTTCCAGATGCTGTTGTGAAAGAAACAGTACCTCTAACGATCCTGTGTGTGTCTGTGTGTGTCACAGTGAGGAGTGTGCAGTGTCTCTGGAGAAACTCTGTCTGTCAGATCCTGTGAAAGAATCAGAGCAGCAGAAGCCTGCTGAGGACTTACCTGTAAATGCACAGACTGACAGGAAGTAAGTCCACACCTTTCTAATCTCTCAATCTCCATGTTCACTGAACTCAACACTTTGCATAAAGAAAAACAAAAACTGAAACTAAAAATGAACCTCTACATAACTAGCAACTACTAGCATCTGTGCATTGTCTGTAAGCTTGCTGTCCAGTGTGAAAGCAGAATGAGGGGACCCACTTTTAAAAGTGATCAACTATGGTGACCATATGTCATGGCTGATGTACAGATTTTCAGTACCCTGTCCAGCATCCGTCACAGCCTCATTTGTTCACCTTTTTGGAGTTGCACTGAACGCAGCATAACTTCAAACAAAAAGTGTCGGCAGCATCTCTTATAAAGTTAAATTAAATTTTAAATAAATAAATCTCTTTATGGCCAGATGATTTAAAAAAAAAAAAAAAAAAAGGGTGATGCTGATATGCGTCAACATGCGTCAATAATAGGCCTGAATGTTCAAAAGACCAAGACAAAACCCACAGAAGTTGCCCTTACTACTGCTGCTGATAAAGCTATGATCTGTTACTGTGACAAACAACAACGCTGGTACCTCATATAATGTAGTTTTTTTTTTGTTTGTTTTTTTCAAGAACCTTGTCGGGGTATCTGTGGGGTCTTTAAATGTATTAATCATGATTTCAAGAGATATACAATTTTGTCCATTGAGTTTGACTGCAAAACGTATGCATGAATGTATTTATGTTCCTCCCTGCGTCTTGTTAAAAACAATGATGTGCAGGCATGCGCGCCGTGCTACATTGGCTCAGGCCGCGCGCCTACATGTGACAGCAGACACGCTTTGTTCCTTTCCAACTTATACGTTCCTTTGTATGGTTGTGCGTTATAGATTTAATTGCAAACTAAAACAGTTTTGTAAGTAAAAAATGTGTTGTCGGGAGAAGGTCTTAAAAAAAAGTCTTAAAAGGTATTGAATTGAACTTCAGGATTCCTGCATATACCCTGCTTGTACATGGATCAGAAGTTCCTTGAATGCTACCAGAAAAGAGCAGAAACATTGCAGTGAGATATTCAACTATGAATATACTTGATATGGTATCATTTGTTAACCACCCTGACCCTCTTTTTGGAGTCCCTGCTCGAAAATGACATGCCCAAACTAAATAGATTATATCTCTGCAGTTACAAGCTCTATGTGGATTATCTTGGTATCAAAATAAAGATAACACTTGTGAGATTCAACCAGAGGTGTAAGTTTCACTGTAGATGCCACTATGTCAGAGTAAATTCACTTGGAGCACAGCAAAACTGAAGGATTTTTTTTCTCTAGCCTAAAAAAGATTGCATTTTAAAGCAAATATCACCTTTAAAATATGCAGTAGGAGCTTAAAAACACATGGAGGTCATGTAACAACATGTGGACATGAGCTGTGCAAAGTCTGATGCTGCTGAAATGAAGCAGAGTGAAATTACAGAGGTTTTAGTAAAGAGATGTCTATGCATTCTCTCTGTTGGCACAGTTTGGCACCATCTGTGCCATTTGAGATTTCTTAGGTACCAAATTATTAAAAACCCATTTAATTTTATTTATATGCCACTACAGATCTAAAAAGAACTTGTTTTGAAAAAAAAAAAAGTATGATAACTCGCTGTAAATCGATGCTCCCTGTGCGGTGCGTAATAATAACTCTGTGACTCTGCAGCGTCTTCAGTTACGCAGCGCCATAGCTCGGGCTTACCTTGGTCAATTAGGGTGATTGACAGCTCGTTTTAAACCTCTAAACTGGTAAAATCAGATCCCGGTCTCCAAATGCGTGAGAATCACTCCATTAGCGAGTCAAAAGGACATAAATGCATATGATGCATTTGTGCGGACATTCGCAGGTAGGTAAGACAACATTTCTGCTTGTATTTCTTGAAAGTGAGTTGTTGTTTTGCTCTTACTTTGGGGCTGCATCTGTGAATCTTGATCGTAGAGTGTAAAAATGGTACTGTTGGAATCTATGGGTTCTCCGGTGTCCAGCTGACATGTGTTTTTTTTGTTTACATAATCACGCTGACGCTACTGCTTTTCAATGTGTGCGCTGTAACAGGTTTTTTCGCTCCTGCTGGTTTGACCTGTCAATGTTTTAACTGTGTTTGGTGAACATAAGAATGGTTTATATGAGCTTTTAGCTGAGTTTATGACCTTTCTGTGGGTATGCAGCATGTCTGTGTTTGTTAAAGTTAGATATGGTTTTATGACGCTTTTGTCGCTGCGTTTGACGCTGCCCCCGATCCCAGGGGGCAACCGTGAAGAAGAGGTTAATCTAGATTCATCGCGATTAAAAGTTAGCTTTTCTTCTAATTACTAAATTAATGAGTAAGACCATGTGCATTTCAGACACCATTGTTTAATTTGATGTTTCTTTTTAAACACAGAACTATACATAGAACTATGTGATTTCAACCAGGTAATCTTAAAATAAAGGCTCAACATGGATGATGTTAGCATCACAACAAAGAAATCCACCTGAGAATGTCCTGAGAAACTCACACATTCACATTTGTGGAGTGGTTAGTTTGTCAGTTAGTTTTTATTTCTTTGTGTATGTGACCGCTTTGTTCCATCTTCCTAACAGAGAGGACTCGCCATCTCCACAGGAAGCGTCTGTGAACGGACCGGTGTGAGCGCCACCCTGTGGCCAAACGGCACCAGTGGACGGGTGCCTGCGGACTGTTGGCCTCCTCCAGAGTGACCTCACTGCAACTCTGGTGTTTTTACTGAATCACTCTGCCATGTTATTGGACCTGGACACTGCCAATCAACACCAATAATGAGGCGGCGGGACATGTAAAACAACAACATATATGTATGAATAATAAGAAAAAAGCAGCAGACAGGACGGAGTGTAGAGGATTCATCTTCAAAGCCTTTTTTCCCCCGATGTTGCACATAATTCCGTGCGTTTTTAAATGTAGCAGCGCTCTGTGAATCGACAGAATCCGAGGGGTCGAAATGACATCATTCTTATTTTTTTAATCTACTTGTTCCAAAGTGTCAGAAGCTTAATGTTAGGGATTTTACACACTCGCCCCTGAATGGATAGCACAGGCTAAAACCATGAATCGACAATAATTGTTTTTGTTTTTTTCTCTTCAAGCTTAAGAAAAAGCACTTATGCAGCTATTTTACTGTACATGATAGCACAACGTTAAGTGTTGAAGCATCTGAATCTCTGCCGGCTGTTCTGTCCTCTCACACATTTTCTCTTTCTTTGCTGAAAACATGTTGTCAAACATCACCTGGTTTCTGAATGTTTTTTTCCCCACAGCTTCAGGAGGAAGAGGAGGAGGAGGCGGGTCAATGAACAGAGTTCTAATAGTATTACTGTCTTTTTGCTCATGTGCAATAATGTCAATTAGCCATTTTATTTAAAAAAAATGAAATTAAGCCGTTGTTTTTTGTTTTTTTTTAAAGAATCAATCTAGTATTGGACTCATTTGGTGTGGTTTGGAGCAAACATTTGGATTTAATCTCAACTTGAGGTTTTTCAGATTATTTTTTTCCCTCTTTATTTCTTTGTAGTGCATGTATAACTGGTTCTCTGTTGACCTAGCTAGTGAGCTAAGACCTTCTGATTGTATTGACCTTTACGTTCTTATTACTCTCCCCAGAAAATCAACCAAACATTATCTACCTATATACAAATATTATCTACATTTAAAGTAATTTTACAAGCAATCTTGAGATTACTATTGTCTGTTCCTTTCTCTCTTTTTCTCTCTCTCCACCAAGCACTTAATCACAGAATGAGAGTGGCATCTGGTCAGAGCGATGCTGTATGTTTTCTTTTTTTAAAGTTTCATTTGATGTCTCTGTGAGCAGCAGCAGGATTGGAACAAGGGCAGGTCTGCAGGGTTCTGTGAAGCTCCAGGCCTTTTTTTTTTTGGTGTATTTACTTCAACAGCGATCAGGTTCTACGATCATTGTTAAAAAAACAACAACAAACAAATTGAAATTAAAAGTGTCTGGTTGACCACATTAATACCAAAGGTGTGGCCTGACCCTGTCTGCTTGTTGTCTTTCCATCGCTGCAAGTTCATCAGTTAATGTTAACTCCAGAGTCCTTGACCTGTGAGACAGCTGAGCAGCAGACACTTAACCACCTAAACATACATGACGCTTCATTTAAATGTACTTGAATCTTAACCAAAACACTCTCAATCAAATGTGCCAAAAACCCTAAATTGCACATAACCGCTTCATTAAACACAATGAAACACATGTTTATTATTATGTTTTTGAATTTGAAGGCTCAGCACAGTACGTCATAACATGACAAGAGGGTGGTTTTAAATGGTCCACTGTTATGACAACTACAGTCATCCAATTCACAATATAAATCAAAAAGTGTCATAAGTTACTTATTACTCCTTTGAAAGTGGCAATCAGTTACTTGATATCAAAAGTTACGTTATTCACTATATCATATCTGCGAGAAACACGCGCGGATATTATGGAATCGGTCTTGCGCGTCCGCGTCCGCAGATTTTAGCCGTTAACGCGATAACGCGATTTATGGGTCACATACCCCCCGTAGATGATCCCTATTGATTTTGAGCTGTCTACCATTGTTATTAATTAATTAATTAATGATATATAAACCATATTTTCGCCTGTATCTTCCAAAGTATTGCAGGTATTGGCTTCAAATGTTGCATGGGCATCACATACCACCTGAGAATTATCCCTATCTTTGTAGCTTTATTATTAATTAGCAAATTAATTAATTAATTAATTAATTATGCTAAAAACACATTTTCGGCTTTATCTTCCAGACTGATGGAGATATTGCCTTCAAATGTTGTACAATGATTCATGTAACAACTATCTACAAGTACAATCATTATTACTTTGGGTATGATTGGTAATAGTTACATAATAAGTTAACTGGTTAACTTATTAGTGAACACAGAAAAAGTAGTTAAGGCATTTATTGAGCTCATTTGGACACATTGAGGATATCATGGGTTTATTTAGCACTTATTCATAATATTTGCATTAATTATCATATAAAAAATAGTTAAGCCTCCATTTCTTTATTAATGCATTGAATGAAAAGTTTGAACATATTGTCTGCTTTTTCATGAAATTTAATAGTGTGTTAGCATTTTAATATTCATAATATTTAACAAGGTATAATAGGTTAACTAGTTTTATTAAAAACTAGAGAGAAATTTATGAGTTCAGGTATTCTGTGTTCAATATCGAGTTTATATGGATACTTTGAACATGTATAAAGTGTAGTCAGCATTATATCATAATATTTAACAGTTATTTTGTTGAATATATTAATAATTAATTAAAACAGTTAGTGGCATTTGCGAGTGCGTATACTTTGGGTATATTGGAAAGTTGAGGATTGGACAAGTTCGCGGATATACTCCTTGCTGTTGGCCCCCGACAGCGTAGGCTAGTTATATTACTTTTGTAAATATAATCAAACGTGTAGATACGGTTATTGGAATTGAATCAACTTTGTGACCTGCTGCCATTACGTCAATATAACACCTTTACTTTGATTTACAATCATAGTATTATTGTTTATTAAGTGCAATTCCTTATACTACTCAGTTACTTTGTAAAGTAATAGCTACAGACTGAAAGTAATGATAGTACCCAGTAAGTCGAACATAATTAGCTGTTAGCCACTAGGGGGCAACTCCTCGACTAACTGAAAACTGAAAAATAAAACTAACTTTTAGTTCTCACTTGATTTATAAATAACTTTATAAGAAAATATTTTCCCGAGGAGTTCGTGGTCTCAAACCATTAGTTTCAGCCCTTCAACAGAATATGATGTTAATTATGTTAATTATGTTCCCCTTCAGCTGAAAATAGACGACAAAACACGGTGCACGGAAGCGCGGTGGTCCAACTTCCGGTGAACTTCTGGTTATTCACGCACTCCGTCATGGTGCGGCCAAATGACGTATTTCGTTGTTTTTCATACGAGTCTGTGGTTTAAAAACAATTAATGAAAACATTAATTACTGAGAACTTAACTTAATGAAAACAATTCTGCAACTTTATTCGTCAACCCAGTCTGCAGAATATAGAGCTGAACTGTTAATCTGCACTGTCGAGAAACGTCAAAAACTAGTCGTGTGTTTTTTTGACGTGAAACCAAAGGTGAATCAATGACACGAACAGAAAACAATGTGGACATTTAAAACCCACGGTTTTTATTTGGATTCTAAAAACTATACGAACATAAGTGACAACATAACCTGGCTCAGAATGTCATTTCTAATCAAAAATAATCTGGATTATGTCATATTGCCTTTGAGTGTTGTAGGGTGGTTACCATAGAGATGGGAGTGAAGACTCTGCTGCTGCTGCTGCTGCTGCTGCTGCTCAGGTCAACATTAGTTTAGAAAAGTTCAGTTTAGATGACGGACGGGGACGAAGCAGAAAAGTCCACACAAATGTTCATTTAAGGCCATAAATCTAGACATGAATATGTTTGTGTCCTTCCTTCTGTGTCCTTTAAACATTCTATTTTAGTGATGGTTTGTAGAAGCTGAGGAACCAAACAGTGAAGATCATTGAGACGCAGCTCTGTCAGTTAGAAACCATTAACAGCTTCTTCAATTTCTCAATTTGATGTTTCAATTGTTGAAATTGTGTCTCCAAAATCTCAAAATGATGAACGAAATATTCATATTTAAGGAGCTGTGAACTCATGCAGTTTATTATTATTATTATTATTATTATCATCATTGTTATTGTAATATTAACAGTAATAATAAAAAAATAAAATAAAAAAACAACTTAAACCAATTAATAAATTATCAAAACAATTGACGAGCTCCAGTTGAGTATTTAGGACAAACACAATAAAAACGTGGCTCATTTAAAGACAGAAGCAGGTTTAATGTGAGTTTTCACTGAGCTCAGAACTTGGATTTGTCGTTTCTTCGTCTTACGAGAATTTATCGAGACTTTGGAGTAACTTTGGAACGATCACTGAAGGACAGAAGGACTGAAATCCGTCCCAGAAACATCTTTCCTCACAATCACAATGAACTAATTCAACAATTATCAATTTGGCCTCTTTGTCGAGATTTAAATTTAAAACGTGTGAAAAAGTCTCTTGACAAAAGGTCCACAGAGACAAAGACAGTCGTTGTTGGTTTAATAAAATGTAGTTAAGTTAGATGTGCATTTATTTAAAGGTCCAGTAAGTAAGAACTAGTGAAATCTACCGGTGAGACTGCAGATTGTAACCAAGGAACTATGGTGGCCTTCACATGCCAAATTTCAAGATAGGAATCCATTTCGGCCTAAAGTACGTTGTAGTCTTACACTATGAACAAAACAATTATACGATAACACACAAACATATTTATGAGTATTTAATCTGCCTATAAACCATTTTAAATGTTACACACTGGACCTTTAAACAAAAGAAAAAGATGCATCAGGGACTCTGGGAAATGAGTGCATGATGCAGGCACTTTAAACATGGAATAATGAGGAAGGATTTTTTTTTTTTTTTTAAAGAAGCCATCATTATAGTTGTTAAATCATCATAAATGTTTACATTTAGCAAACATGAAGGAATTTAATCATTTCCTCCTTATTTTCTAGTTTGTCTGACTGTCATTGCTGCTGTAAAGGAACTGTTCCTCAGGTCAAACATGATCATTGCATCGCTTACTACACATCGTCTGTTAGCTGACGACGACGAAGTGACCGAAACTACGCCATTTTGGCCGGAAGTGGCACCGTTTACATCCCCAAGCATGTGCCGGGCGTGCGCCTCTGCCAGGACGCTGAAGGAGTCGGGGACAGAACATCTGAAGTAAGGTCTCTGCTATAAAACTGTTCATTATTCAGAAGCTTTTTCCTGCTTGTCGTCCATTTTCACAGCAAGAAAACATTCAAATCACTTTCTTCTATTTTCTAATGAGCCAAGGGGGCATTCAAAGTGTGGGATGAAGCTGCACCCACAGCGACCTCTGCTTGACAGTCTGTGGCATGTCTAGGCCATAGTTGTTGTAAACTCGAACAGGTTTTTAAGGTTCTAATTTGACGTTTATTTGAATTAATACCTGTATTTAACAACGTAACAGTGACAGCTCCACTTATCAGCCAATAGGAGAGCATGCTCTCTCTGAACTCCTCTGATTGGTCAAAGCCTCCTTTGACACCTCCTGTGTTGTTGATTACCAGCTTTCGATAAAATCCCACCTAGTGTAGCTTTAATCTAAGAGCAGATCAGTTCGCAGACTTTGTCTGTTCACATTTATTCAACTGTAATTTACATCCACAGATCCCAACACTGTGGGTGACCAACACAGTAAAATCCAACAGCCTTTGAAAGCACCTCAGAGGCTTGAACACACCACCAGCTCCACTCCTGCCATTAGCTTCTGCTACTGAGTAAAAACAACCGTGTTTAAAAAAAAAGAAGAAAAAAATACATTGAGGGGGAAAAAAACAAACAAACATTAGTCACATTAATACAGAAATAAACAAATGGCACCTTGAATTCCTAATTTAAAAATAAAGTGGTGCTTGAGGAACTTTCTTACTGAGGAGACAAGTTAAATAAATTACTACCATAAACGTTACATACAAATCTGGAGTAGTATATACAAAGGAGTTATTAGACACGCAAAAAAGAAGAAGAAAAAAAATCTACAATTTCAAATGTTATGTTCAACAAACAGCAGTAGAACCATATTTCACAGAGCAGGGACTGTGGCTGCTGAGTGTGTGTGTGTGTGTGTGTGTGTGCGTGCAGGAAAAGGACAAAATATAAAAATATTGAATCAAATAAAAAGAGCTTAGCTATTGTTTGTTTACTAACTAACTGATGTAAACCTGAAGCTAACAGGCGTTAAAATCAACCACTGCTGCGTCACGTTCATGACTCCACTCTGTTCCCGCGTTATTAAAGGGAGATTACAGTTCCTCATATTTGTGTCCAGTGACTCTGGGTCATGTTTAAGGTCCAGTGTGTAAGAGTTAGTGGCATCTAGTGGCGAGACTGCAGACTGCAGATAGAAGACTCCCACACTCATCCCTTCCTTTCCTAAGAGTGTCAGAGAACTACGGTGGCCTTCTTATACCAAAAAAGATGGAACCATTCCACTAATGTTTCACTCTTGCTACCATTTCGTCTTTCTTCTTCATTATTAGCTTATGTATCAATATTATGTGGGCGGAGCCATTCTCTCTCGTTTGTATAGTAATTGTGCGTTCCATTTAAATCGGAAGTCGAACTGGGAGTGAGAAGTCAGAAGAAACAACAAAAAACACAAGTACAAATAACGGTAAAGATGGCAGTGTGTGGTAGCCATCTTGGAATATTATGACGAGTGCTGGGTGTCGCTCCAACTTTGTAAATTTGAAATGCAAGTCGAGGGGAAAATTCCCTTCAACATGGACAAATGGAACGCACCTTTAGTTTGGTTTAAAATGTGAGAAACACACAGTCGCTGCTGTAGAAAAACATGGCACAAAATGGTGGCCGTAGAGCAAGGCCCTTACAACAGTGACCTTTGACATCAGGGACAGAATTTCACTGAGCCATATTGTGGCTTTTTTGAACCCGAGCACCAGCTCATACTAAATTACTCGATGCAGTGAAGTTTGTGGTTTCATCGCTAACCGCGTCGTGCCTGATGTGAACAGTGAAGCTACGTCAACTTCACCTCCAAATTATTTTTGCATTTTTGTGCAGCGTGTCCCTGTTGCTATTGATGTGCAAAGGAAATGTAACCGTTAAACCAACATAACCGTGGGTATAATATATTTCAATTATAATGAACCCTTAAATATTACACACTGGACCTTTAACTCTGCACTCACTGGAACAAGCAGCATGAATCTCCTAAAGCTTCCCAGATCAGACACTGACATCGACTTCTATGAAACTGCTGCCTGTTTGTTGACATGTGAGCTTCTGCTCATTCAGTGCATGCACTGCACATAACAGAGACAAATATATATATATATACTATATCAACCTCTACTTAGGCATGAAATGCAAATCTTTGTTATTTATGTAAATGAACACAGAGCTGATTTCTGTTGAAGCTGCTGAGTGAAATTCTTTGAAATGGTTTTGAATTGAAACAGCTATATATTAGGATGGATATGACGAGAGTGTTTGCTCTGGTTTAGCATTAAAGTTTTGAAAAGCTGCAGAAGCTGCGTTTTAGTCTGGACGTACGGTTTGGTACTGAATGCACATTTAGCTTTTGGACACAATTATGAGCCTCGGTTGAAAAGAAATACTGCAACGTTTACGTCAGCACTTGGAGCGATGTGGCGAAGTCAGTGTCCTCTAGAAAACCTGGAATTGGAATATCCCGCGATTCTCATCGTTCGTCCCAATTTCCTTCCTTCCACATCTCCTGTGTGTTTTAAGAACATCACGACAAAAACAAACAGTTTTTCTTTGCACAGCCTGTAAAACTCTGATGAAAACAACACGTGGGGGATTGTATCTACTCTGTAAACACTCTCAGTGAAAAACGCTCACCGACACACACTCAATACCGGAATGATTCTAATCTCCAACTGGCTCTACTGATTTTGATCTCTACGACTGATTCATGGCTTTCACAGTATATCTTCATCATCTGCTGACCACAACCAGTGACCGAGCAGTGACGTCTGGTACAAATTTGGAAATTTAGAAAGGAAAAAAAATAAAAAAAAGATTAAAAAAAAAAAAAGGGAAATCCTTCATGATCCGTGGAGGAGTCGCCCTCTTCTCCTTGCAGCTGCAGCATCGTCACCATCATCATCATCATCACAGTCCACTTCACTGCAGCTTCTGACCACACGAGGCAGTGAGGAGAGAGAGACAGAGAGCAGAAACCTCTGAGGACTTTGAGGAAACAACGTTTTCTGCCACCATGTTTCGCTTCTCGGGGTTACTTTGGTCCGTCAACCCTTCAGTCAATCTGTCCGACACGTCTCCAGATGCGTCACACCAGGTTTCTGTGTGTGTGTGTGTGTGAGGGCGCATGGCCGTCATTCCTCCCCCTGGAGTGTGTTTGTTAAAGGGTGAGTGTGGGTTAGTAGGAAGGAGAACACGTTTAAAGGTGGAGGGTCTGGATTCATCTTCATGCTGCTCCAAGCTGCAGGGGGCGCCTCACACAAACCTGCTTAAATTACGCATTGCTTCTCTGCATCCACACATCCAGCGAACATAGTGGTCAGACGGTCAGGTAGGTGAGAGGCTGAAGCTACTTTGTCGAGACAACAGCGAGTGGTTCTTCTGGGTGTCTTTTTTTTTTTTTTCCTTTTTATAATTTTTTTTTTTATAACAAAAACACTGAAACGTTGTGACACAAGGTTATTAGTTCAACACTAGCAATCAGAACAGAGCTGAAGTGATGAAAGGCCTCCCTGCCCTTTCCTGTGTCACCGGGATCATCCGTCTGTCGGTGCTCAGTCGTTCCCGGTTGCTTTGCTCCGTTTTAGAGTCCAGCCTCTAACTCTAGGCGTCTGACAAGCAGCTCTGAACACTGTCCATCCACAGCTGTGCATTCAGACTGTCCTGCGCACAGAAGTTATAGACTCGTTTGGTCGTCTTCAGCTAAAAAAACAAACAAAAAAAAAGGAGAGATTAATTCCACAAAATATATAATGTAAATACAAACTATTAAATCACAGGTGGTATCCATCACCAAGTGCTAATTCAGGTGTTTTGAAGTGGAGCCTTATGGCGCTTTTCCACTAGCGTGACTCGCCTCGCCACAACGGTATAGACACAGCATGGTTGATTTACGTTTGCATTAGCAATAGTACATTGTACAGGGTCTCTGCAGGTTTCAACAAGTCAAATTTAAGACTTTTTAAAGACTTTTTTAAAGACCATAATGAATACAATTTAAGACCCATTTCAAATCCATACTGGCAAAAAAGTACAAAAGACATGAAGGAAAATTGGAGCCACAAATCTTTGAAATGCGGCTTAGCTGTGGGCTTCATTAAGTTTTCTCCGCTGCTATGCTAAGCTGTAACACACGGCGGCGCACGCGCATAGAACACTATCTAGTGGTGCTCGATACATTATCCCCGGGGAACACAGGTGGCCTTACCTTAGTTCCGTGTTGTAGTTCTGTTATCGCATCCTCAAAAACAGAAACATTTCAAAGCGAGTCTAAAGTTTATGCATGTTTTAAATAAAAGTAACTTTGAAAGATTTTTAAGACCTTTCAAAATTGTATTTAAAAACTTTTATGAGATTTTAAGACATTTTAAGGCCTTAAATTAAAATTATTGGATTTAAGACTTTTTAAGACCCCGCGGATACCCTGCTTGTACCTCGTACAAGCAGGGTATCCGCGGGGTCTTAAAAAGTTTGGAGGCGCTTACTTGGAACCTCACCTGAGCAGGTAATACTATGTGTTACTAGGGTTGGGTACCGACAGCCAGTATTTGTACTTGGAACTGATTTGTGTCAGTACTACCGAGTATTGGTTCACTTTTAATCAAATCGGTGCCAAATTTCGAAATGCAAGGCGGGCCGGGGAAACGCCTCAAACCTGATGAAGTACCCGGTCAAACACAGGATTTATTTAAAAGCTGAATAATGTAGAGAGGTCTTGTTGTTGTTGACCTGGTCCTAAATGTTTTAGATTTATTTCTAACTAACATTTAGATCGGTTAAAAAAAACTTAATGAAAACGGGTTAACCTCCAACATGTCTCTATATGTCTAAAATCTCTATATTTTTAACCAAGGACTCTGATGCATTTAACGACAGCACTGCTGAAAACCTGCGATCACCAGGGGCATCACAAACCCTGCTGCTGTATTTCAGCTCAGTGACTGTGTCAGACGCAGTCTGTGCTCCGGTCATACAGGAAGTACTGAACAATCGTTTTGATTAACTGATTCTAGTGATTCAGTTCATCGAATATAACTGCTTTATAAGTTACTAGTTTGAGTGCATATAAAACAACATCACGGCATTTTCATGCAGCTGCGCTGAGATGACACCGTCCATGTATAATATATAATATAATAATGGAAAACCAACCAAACCGTGTAGCGTCGAGTTGAGGCGGTACTATGTAGACACAAATTCACAAAAGACATGGCTGGAATTGGGCTTGTAACCCGGGACAGGTCAAAGATTGGGGTGCCCCTGAGCAAGGCACTCAATCCCCATTACTCCCCAGGGGCAGAAAAGTGAAGCCCACTGCCAAAGGATGGGTTAATGCAGAGATCAAATTCACTATCAGTAATTGGGCGGGTTTGTGCAAATAAAACTAATTCTAATTCTATCAGCAGCAACACTAGCAAAAACTGACACTAGAGGCCCACCGAATAAAATCTTTTGTTTGTTCCACTTTGTCAACTGCTCACCTCCTGCACCAAAGTACAGAAAACCAGCGATTTTACATCTCGGTACTCAGGAGTTGTTGGCCAACTGCTGCCTCCATCAGTAAGTGTAAATGCGTTCAAATTATGTAACTAACTAAGTTACAAAAACTTACCAAATGAGGCAGCAGTAGACCAGTAGCTGCTGAATCCAAGGGAGCTAAAAATGCTGATTTGCTCCATGGGCTTTGGTTCAGTTTAAGAGAATTCTGTTTCCAGTCAGAAAAGGCTCAAATCTTGTAAAACTCTGAAAACCACACTCCATAAAAGCTTTAATCACCACCTCATTTGACTCTACATTCAAGTAGTGCTCCCACATCACTGAGCCAGTGTCAAGTTTGAAATAAAATGTATAGAAGAGTAAATATTAGGGGTAAAAACACATCGGTATTGATGCATCTGTAGTATTTGTACAGTTTTAGATGTTTTACTCTTTCTAGTCTCTTTCAAACTCCGTGAAGGCTGCTGCTTCGGTAAAGGTGCAGACTCAGTCTCAGCCAGGTTATAAGCCAGATGTTAGCAGGTTTGATCACAGGTCAAAGTGACTCACGTCAAAGAAGGCTTTCTCTTCGATGTTTTTCGGCGATCCCATGGTTGGTGTTCCTGGAGTGACGGACTCGACGTCAGCCAGGTCGATCACGCCTTTACACTCCTTATCCTGCCTGCTCTCGTAGTATCTCAGCTGCAGACGAGGACACATTGTTAGACACACATGAACAGACAGAACACTGCCACCCACAGAGCTCTTTTTTCAACTCTGAAAACACTGAAGCTGTAGCACATTTATTTACCTGATGTTTGGTCTTGTCCAGGACAAACCACCGTGGTTTCCATGGTTTCAACAATGCTCCTTTCTTGTACAGGATGCCTTCAAAACTCCTAGTGAGGAAAAAAGGTATGAACGGGACAATTTGTTTAATTTGCCTGAAAATTGTCAGCAGCAAACTACAGATCTGTCAGTTCAGATGTCCTCTGAGTGCTTGAAGCTACAGACCTGTTCTCACTCTCCGTGCTCTGAAACTGGCTGTAGAGGGTGCTGGTGCTTGGACGACCAGGAACAGGTGTGGAGGTGGCACTGGCCTCGCAGTCCAGACCCAGGTTGATGGAGGATCCCACACCGCTCTCCTGCAGGTAGACGCCCTGAGAACGCCGCTGGTGGCTCAGGTTGGACGACATCAGCAGGGAGCTGGAGAATGATGGCTGTGGAGGAAGGAGTGTATGAAATGTGTATGTAGATAATAAAATGAATAAAATGTACGTAAATAAATGTAATGTTAAAGAGGCAAATCATGTCTGACCATGACTATGACTTTGACCAAGATGTTCCTTTGATTCAGTGCACAACATTGTTACAGTAACTATGTGCCTTTGGAATGCAACACCTCTAACTGAACATCAATCACACATTTATTTTTTTATCAGATTCTAATTAGGGATGAGCCAGTATTGGACCGATACTGGTCAAAATCACTGGATTGGATATTGTACAAATAAAAATTTAAAATCCAAAACAATCAAAAATGCACAGACCGTAAACATGTAAATACAAATCAGCAACAGCTTTTAGCAGAGTCATGTTATGGGCTGTTTATGTCCTCTTTCTGGGAGAAGAATATTTGTTACACAGTTGGAGAATTATGTCTTGAAATGGCTCCATCATTGAAAAGGTCTAAAAT